>NC_064644.1:412658835-412961865 GCF_023864345.2 Schistocerca serialis cubense | reverse complement strand
CTCCGAGGCGGTTGTTGGACTTCGGAAAAAAAACAAAAAAAGCGAAGAATGTATAAGGAGGAACTTTGTGTATAGCAGCGAAAGTAGGAATAAGAAATTTAACGGCCGGTAATGCAGTAGTCGGTACCTCAAGAGCCGACTGTACATAGGTATCAGAAATAAATCGCTGTAACTGGTTCTGAATAAGAGTTATTACGAGAAGCAGTCAGACAGCTTGAGTTACTGGTGAATGATCGCCATAGGCGACATTTTCTTCATCAGCTGCGCCGTCCCCTCTTTCACCCGACGAATTTAGTCAACATTAAGACAGAGTCGAACTACGCAAATAATAAAACTCATCAGTGGGGCGGGTACAGCGCAAGATATAGTGGGAGAACATATACAGGGTGTTACAAAACGATACGGCCAAACTTTCAGGAAACATTCATCACACACAAATAAAGAAAAGATGTTATGTGGGCATGTGTCCGGAAACGCTTAGTTTCCATGTTAGAGCTCATTTAATTTCGTCAGTATGTACTGTACTTCCTCATTCCAACGTGATCAAATTGTAAATTTTCACAATCAACATGTGTGGGCTGACGAGAATCCGCACGCAATTGTGCAATCACGTCATCAACACAGATTTTCTGTGAACGTTTGGGCAGGCATTGTTGGTGATGTCTTGATTGGGCCCCATGTTCTTCCACCTACGCTCAGTGGAGCACGTTATCATGATTTCATACGGGACACTCTACCTGTGCTGCTAGAACATGTGCCTTTACAAGTACGACACAATATGTGGTTCATGCACGATGGAGCTCCTGCACATTTCAATCGAAGTGTTCGTACGCTTCTCAACAACAGATTCGGTGACCGATGGATTGGTAGAGGCGGACCAATTCCATGGCCTCTACGCTCTCCTGACCTCAACCCTCTTGACTTTCATTTATGGGGGCATTTGAAAGCTCTTGTCTACGCAACCCCGGTACCAAATGTAGAGACTCTTCGTTCTCGTATTGTGGACGGCTGTGATACAATACGCCATTCTCCAGGGCTGCATCAGCGCATCAGGGATTCCATGCGACGGAGGGTGGATGCATGTATCCCGCTAACGGAGGACATTTTGAACATTTCCTGTAACAAAGTGTTTGAAGTCATGCTGGTACGTTCTGTTGCTGTGTGTTTCCATTCCTTGATTAATGTGATTTGAAGAGAAGTAATAAAATGAGCTCTAACATGGAAACTAAGCGTTTCCGGACACAAGTCCACGTAACATATTTTCTTTCTTTGTGTGTCAGGAATGTTTCTTGAAAGTTTGGCCGTACCTTTTTGTAACACCCTGTAGAACAACTAAAATTATTTGAGAACAGGCAAACAAACATTTCAGTTTCTCTCATGAAAGTGGCCTTACCTATCTGCATGCACGATATTCATTTAAGAAACGCTGTTTCTTAATTTCGTTCATCATAATCGATGTTTCTGGAAAGCCTGCAATCGTGTCATTCATGGTTCAAATGGCTCTGAGCACTATGGGACCCAACATCTGAGGTCACTAGACCCCTGCTATTTAAACCTAACCAACCTAAGGACATCACGCACATCCATGCCCGAGGCAGCGTTCGAACCTGCGACCGTAGCGTTCGCGCGGTTCCAGACTGAAGCGCCTAGAACCTCTCTGTCACACTGTCCGGCCATTCATGATTTAGGTATATGTAAATTGAATGTGGAAGTGGGGAGGGGGGACAGAAACGAAAGGAAAGCGATTGGATTACTGATGTTAGCTGCAAGGGACATTACGTGGAGTCAGCGGTGACGAGGGAAAGTGTGTACCGGACCCCGAGATCTCCTCCTCATTAGACAGGTGCATTAACCACTACGCCATCCGGGAAGCAGTGTTATGGCAACTATCTCGCTACGCCTCACGGCCGACACAAATCCCCACCAAGTGCTATCTATCCTCAGTCCCCGTCTACTTCCTCCACACTCGCTACTCTGAGATTACCGCAGGAGGTCGAACATACTTGTCCATCCGCACTGAAGAAGGTGGATCATATGCCCATCCAAGCGAATCAATTATATGGATGTACAGTTTCTGTTCTTTCGAACATGTTCGACAGAACAGACACTGCACATTCATATAAAACGATTTAAGTATTTTTTCCTGCCTAGTATGACACTTTCCGATAGCTTATTCTCATTATCGAAACGAAATATTCACACAGGTATTTTATGTGATGTTTGTATGGTGTTGTTCTGTCTTCATTTCCTTGCAGTTGTGTTTTTACGGATTTATGATTTACTACAGTCGGGCTGATTTCTTTTGTCCGATTTTCCGAAACATCACATAAAATAGCTCTGTAAATATTTGTATGTGATCAAGAGAATAAATTTTCGCAAAGCATTGTGCAACTCGTCAAAAAACATGTAACTGGTTCAGTGTTTCATTATTTAAATCACGTATGATATTTCTGCTAAAGATCGTCTCATGGCTAAATTAAGATTTTTAGCAACAGGTGGATGCTACTCCAGCTTCCAGTGTATTAGTCAAACCCCAAAGTCTGCCATTTCACGTATTATTCTAGAAATATATGTATCTTTATTTAAATCACCTAATGAGTAATTTGTGAAGGTTAACACTTTTATTTCACTTACGCACACTTTGAACACATCTCCCTCTCCTTCTACATCTTGTAAATAGGCTGTTTAAGTTTTTATATTGGTAATGCCACGTAGCGCTCTGTATGTGCTGTGTGCAGTCTGTGGCTAGTTTGCACTGTTGTCTGCCATTGTAGTGTTGGGCAGCTGGATGTGAACAGCGCGTAGCGTTGCGCAGTTGGAGGTGAGCCGCCAGCAGTGGTGGATGTGGGGAGAGAGTTGGCGGAGTTTTGAAATTTGTAATACTGGATATCATGAACTGCTATATACATTATGACTTTTGAACACTATTGAGGTAAATACATTGTTTGTTCTCTATCAAGATCTTTCATTTGCTAACTATGCCTATCAGTAGTTAGTGCCTTCAGTAGTTTGAATCTTTTATTTAGCTGGCAGTAGTGGCGCTCGCTGTATTGCATTTAGTAAGTGGGGCCCTGTATAAACAATGACCCTCGCTCTAACTTTTATCAAAGATCTTTGCTAAGAGCTACCCTACTACACCGTCAAAGATTTGACCACAGGACATTTACAAGTGCCAACGGATTTGCCACAGTGGTTGCCGGCACGGTTACTCAGCGTGTTCGGTCGGAGGGTTAGCTGCCCTCTGTAATAAAATACTGAGTGAATGGATCAACAACGAACTGAAACGGGTGTCTTTCGACGTCCGCCCCGAGCAGATACAACGAACAAAACCGAACAAAATGAGATTAGTAATTAAAAAAAGTGGTGACACCGGTTGCCATCAGATTACCGAAGTTAGGCGCTTTCGGCCTGGGCTAGCACTTGGATGGGTGACCATCCTGTCTGCCGAGCGCTGTTGGCAAGCGGGGTGCACTCAGCCCTTGTGAGGCAAACTGAGGAGCTACTTGATTGAGAAGTAGCGGCTCCGGTCTCGTAAACTGACAAACGGCCGGGAGAGCGGTGTGCTGACCACATGTCCCTCCATATCCGCATCCAGTGACGCCTGTGGGCTGAGCATGACACGGCGGCCAGTCAGTACCACAGGACCTTCAAGGCCTGCTCGGGAGGAGTTTTTTTTAACTTCCATGAGTATTTGTCCATCCCACCCACAACTCCATCGCAGTGGTAGGATATGCACCCACGGGTAAAAACTACATTACAAGTAGACTTGACCTCATGCCCACAGTCCAGAAGAAATGGGAACACAACAATGCTGACGTGGCACAAACGTGCGCTCAGGTCTGTGTTTGTCATTGGCCATGTGCTCCCGCGTTATGCCTGCTGCAGGCTAAGGAAACTAATAGCAAGAGTCAATCTGTGATCGCAAAGAGTAGGCCTGACCAAATTGCACTTAACATAGACATTAATTCTCCTTTTGTTGTGTTCTCGACTGCTCTTAAATGATTACTAGACTACGTCAAGCTGCTTTCCACAAAAGGATGACTTATTACTGTGAAAATCTTTCTGGTTTCACTTGCTATATTGACATAAAATGCACGAATGCAGGCGAACACTGTCATGTAAATCGACTTAGGTAAATTTACAACTAAGCCTGCTGGCATTGCCCTACCCTCTTTTACCGGATGCGACCACTGCAGATGCACTATGTGATCAAAAGTATACGGACACCTGGCTGAAAATGACTTACAAGTTCGTGGAGCCCTCCATCGATAATGCTGGAATTCAATATGGTATTGGACCACCATTGGCCTTGATGACAGCTTCCACTCCGGCAGGCATACGTTTCTTGGGAAATGGCAGCCCATTCTTCACGGAATGCTGCACTGAGGAGAGGAATCGATGTCTGTCGGTGAGGCCTGGCACGAAGTCGTCATTCCAAAACATCCCAAAGGTGCTTTACAGAATTCAGATCAGGACTCTGTGCCGGCCAGTCCATTCCAAGGATGTTATTGTCGTGTAACCACTCCGCCACAATACGTGCATTATGAACAGGTGCTCGATCGTGTTGAAGATGCAATCACTGTTGCTCTTCAACAGTGGCAAGGAACAGCATGCTTAAAACATCAATGTAGCCCTTGTGCTGTGATAGTGCCACGCAAAACATCAAAGGCTGCAAGCCCCTTCCATGACAACACAACCACACCATAACACCACTGCCTGCGAATTTTACTGTTGGCACTACACATACTGGCAGATGACGTTCACTTGGCATTCGCCACACATACACCCTGCCATCGGATCGCCACGTTGTGTACCGTGATTCGTCACTCCACACAACGTTTTTCCACTGTTTAGTCCTCAAACTTTTACGCTCCTAACACCAAGCGAGGCGTCGTTTGGCATTTACCGGCGTGATGTATGGCTTATGAGCATCCGCTCGACAATAAAATCCAAATTTTCTCACATCTCGCCTAACTGTCATAGTACTTGCAATGGATCCTGATGCAATTTGGATGTGATGGTCTGCATAGGTGTCTGCCTATTACACATTACGACCCTCTTCAACTGTCGGCGGTCTCTGTCAGTCGACGAGGTCGGCCTGTACGCTTTTGTACTGTACGTGTCCCTTCACGTTTCCACTTCACTATCACATCGGAAACAGTGGACCTAGGGATGTTTAGGAGTGTTGAAATCTCGTGTACACACGTATGACACAAGTGACGCCCAATCACCTGGCCACGTTCAAAGTCCGTGAGTTCCGCGGAGCGCCCCATTCTGCTCTCTCACGATGTCTAATGACTACCGAGGTCGCTGATATGGGGTACCTGGCAGTAGATGCCTGCACAATGCACCTTACACGAAAAACGTATATTTTCGGGGGTGTACGGATACTTTTTATCACATAGTGTATGTTTAGAGCTACGATATGGCCTGCACATGTGGATTTATTGGTTGCTGACAGGTAAGGCATCTACATCTTTTTAGTCTAGTCTCATAAGTCCTACGTGTGTACTGCATCAGCTTCTTGCATATACCTGACTTTTCGCAAAGCGGCTACTATTTTTAACTTATAAATGGGTAGCTACTGAAACTTTTGACTAAGTGAGAAACATTTCTATTTCGCAGTATATGTACCTCGTTTGGTACTAATCCTATATGTGACCAGTGTAGGTCTTTGAAATTCCTTGCTGAAAACTATAGTTTAATCTTAAGTAAAAGATTATCCAAAGCAGAAATAAAACAAAATTTTGAAATCCGCAGTAACAAAAGTAGTAGGCCCTTAAGCACTTCATACTAGCTCAACAAACACAAGAAGCAGAGTATAGACTCATATCTCATCGTCTGCATAAATTGGATCTGGAACAAATTCAGCAGAAAAAGAACCATACCTGCCTCTGGAGATGAAATTAACTGACAGTAATTTTTGAGAACATTTCTCGTGGAGAACAGCGGTCTGTTTAGTACTTTAAAATGAACATTAACAGCCTCGACCGCAAGAAACCTTGTTTTGTTGTTAGCGGTTTCGGTCTGTTTTTGACCATCTCGAGACGTCATACCATGATGGTAGGTGGTGGCTGCGAACAGAGTAGGCGTTACGATTCCACGAACGTCAGCTGCTCTAACTGATATAGATTATAGAATGGTACTGATATAAAGAGTGGTTATAATTAAGCTTTCGATACTTGAGACGTCTTGCATGAAAAACGAGTGATCTTATGACAATGAAACTTTGTGAAAACATTTGTAGGGAGATGCGAAAGAGAAATAACGAATCAACTTTTGAAAGAAATAGATTTTAATTTCCTCATGAAGGGGTTAACATTTGTTAATTGTGAACCATGTTTACATCCACGGCTACACACGTTGCTCAATGTGACGACCAACTGCGCAGTAGAGATACCATTTAACAATTGTTCACATGACTTTTCGAACGGTGGACCATGGAATGTTCAGATGTGCCATAGCTCGTGCACCGCTTGAAGATCGCTTATTGCGTCCAGCATATTCAGCCATGCCAACAGTAACTTCTTCAAAAAATGAGGCGCTGAGATCAGAAACGGGACTTGTCACCATTTTTGGGGTAGATGAGTTATTACTGTAGTTGGTGTTTTCACACGATTCCGCGTCTGTTAGTTCTAAAATGGGACTTGTTCAGTGATTTCTCCCTGTCAAAATGAGTGTTGAAATTACGTTTCATGCAGAAAGAGGACTTGTCACAGAGACAAGTCCCTATATTGCACGAAAGAACATGAGGCGTGAGGGCATCACTGTAGCGGTTTGCAGTAATCAGCTGTGAGTCTTCCAAATGGCTTCGGTGACGAAACCGTCAGACGAGTCCGAAGACGATTTATATGAATTTAGAAGGAAGCAAAGACGCTCCGAATTGCGGAAGAGGAATGTGTTTAAACAAAAGAAGGTCAAGGGTTTGGAGCATGCGAACTGGAAAGGAAACATTGTTCCTAGGAGGGAAACAGGTGCAGATTGCAGGTAAATAGTCATACAATGTTCATTGTTTGAATTCCCTGTACATAATGTAATATTCTGTAGCAGAGGCAAGTTGTGTAGAAACACTAGACTAAAATGTGAATATAAATTCCTTTCATGGACGCAAAGTTGAAATATACGTTTTGTAATACAGGAAATCGGTAAAAATGTTATTCGCCAAGTATATAGGTTAATAATACGCTAATATCTGTTTACAGATGCCGGCGTAAATGTTTTGAGAAGTTCTCATTTGCTGAGAAGGAACTATTGTTGACAGAATTCTACAATATGCCCAACAAAGATAGACAGGATGGGTACTTGAGTGCTCATATTCTTTCCTTCTTTCCAAAAACAACGAGATCACTCCCAAATTTCATTACCAATCGTGTAAGGACAGCAAATTATTATTATAAGGTAACTGGCATGACAATTGTAATATTATTTTATTAATCATTTCGTTCCCGAATTATGTACATCTTTATCCCACGTTTTGTAAAATCTTTAAGGCAAATAGTTAAGGCATATATTTAATAGGGTTACAGTATTACGATGATGTAAATTTTTGTTTTATGATACTAATTCACTTGTATCTGCAGGATAAAGTTAGCTTCAAGGAAACTGTGGTATGCAAGAAAGCTTAATTATTGCACTCCATGGCATATCAAAACGTCGAGTGGAGAGACTGTGCCGCTTAAGTCAATATTTCAATACAATGACTGTTGTTTAAATCTAAAAGGGGATGTGTCAGTCATTTTCCATTAGTTGTCTTCATCCTTTGATTACAGATTGTTGGTATGACATTGCATTCTTCCTCACGAATCTTCGGGACTAACTATAAGGTTTGGGAATAACGCCATTCAGAATTATACAGTTTTTTCAGTATATTTCAGAACATCAGTTGAGTGACATATCCCCTTTTTGATCTCAACGCCTCAATTAGTGACGCGATGGGCCATCAGCCTCTCGTAGGACCAATTCACAAATCGCCAGTTAATTCAAACTTCCAAATCACGTTCATCAACACGGAAAGCGTTAATACTCGTCGCGAAGGGCAGTGGCGCTGTTACTGCTGTTTTGATAAAACAGCCTTACGAGTAAAGTCCTGCTCACATTGTCGAGCCTTACCCTGACTGTCTGCAACTTGAACACTGATGATCGTTTTTTAACCTTACGTCGCCGTACCGGTACTGGCGCCTAATGGAAAGTCATAACTAACACTTAACAACGCAACACCTCCAACGCACAGTCTGAACATCATTGCTATACAGTTGGGTACTCATACGGTACATACAGGGTGTTTCAAAAATGACCGGTATATTTGAAACGGCAATAAAAACTAAACGAGCAGCGATAGAAATACACCGTTTGTTGCAATATGCTTGGGACAACAGTACATTTTCAGGCAGACAAACTTTCGAAATTACAGTAGTTACAATTTTCAACAACAGATGGCGCTGCGGTCTGGGAAACTCTATAGTACGATATTTTCCACATATCCACCATGCGTAGCAATAATATGGCGTAGTCTCTGAATGAAATTACCCGAAACCTTTGACAACGTGTCTGGCGGAATGGCTTCACATGCAGATGAGATGTACTGCTTCAGCTGTTCAATTGTTTCTGGATTCTGGCGGTACACCTGGTCTTTCAAGTGTCCACACAGAAAGAAGTCACAGGGGTTCATGTCTGGCGAATAGGGAGGCCAATCCACGCCGCCTCCTGTATGTTTCGGATAGCCCAAAGAATCACACGATCATCGAAATATTCATTCAGGAAATTAAAGACGTCGGCCGTGCGATGTGGCCGGGCACCATCTTGCATAAACCACGAGGTGTTCGCAGTGTCGTCTAAGGCAGTTTGTACCGCCACAAATTCACGAAGAATGTCCAGATAGCGTAATGTAGTAATCGTTTCGGATCTGAAAAATGGGCCAATGATTCCTTTGGAAGAAATGGCGGCTCAGACCAGTACTTTTTGAGGATGCAGGGACGATGGGACTGCAACATGGGGCTTTTCGGTGCCCCATATGCGCCAGTTCTGTTTATTGACGAAGCCGTCCAGGTAAAAATAAGCTTCGTCAGTAAACCAAATGCTGCCCACATGCATATCGCCGTCATCAATCCTGTGCACTATATCGTTAGCGAATGTCTCTCGTGCAGCAATGGTAGCGGCGCTGAGGGGTTGCCGCGTTTGAATTTTGTATGGATAGAGGTGTAAACTCTGGCGCATGAGACGATACGTGGACGTTGGCGTCATTTGGACCGCAGCTGCAACACGGCGAACGGAAACCCGAGGCTGCTGTTGGATCACCTGCTGCACTAGCTGCGCGTTGCCCTCTGTGCTTGCCGTACGCGGTCGCCCTACCTTTCCAGCACGTTCATCCGTCACGTTCCCAGTCCGTTGAAATTTTTCAAACAGATCCTTTATTGTATCGCTTTTCGGTCCTTTGGTTACATTAAACCTCCGTTGAAAACTTCGTCTTGTTGCAACAACACTGTGTTCTAGGCGGTGGAATTCCAACACCAGAAAAATCCTCTGTTCTAAGGAATAAATCATGCTGTCTACAGCACACTTGCACGTTGTGAACAGCACACGCTTACGGCAGAAAGACGACGTACAGAATGGCGCACCCACAGACTGTGTTGTCTTCTATATCTTTCACATCACTTGCAGCGCCATCTGTTGTTGAAAATGTGGTGTCACCGCCAGACACCACACTTGCAAGGTGGTAGCTTAAATCGGCCGCGGTCCATTTAGTACATGTCGGACCCGCGTGTCGCCACTGTGTAATCGCAGACCTAGCACCACCACCAAGGCAGGTCTCGTGATACGAGAGAGCACTCGCCCCAGTTGTACGAGAACCTAGCTACCGCCCAGTTGTACGAGAACCTAGCTACCGACCAGATGTACGAAGCCTTTCTCTCTCATTAGCCGAGAGACAGAATAGCCATCAGCTAAGTTAATGGCTACGAACTAGCAAGGCGCCATTAGCCATACAGTGATTGTACTTAAAGTCTCCTGTGTATCGTCAAGATCGATGTACCACATTGTGTGAGTAAAGTTAAGTATTAAACCTGCTCCGTACTTTTCTTCCTAACATTAATTACGTAGCCTGTTCCAGTACTTCACGCCCGTCTGCGTTAGTCTAGCGCGCATTTTCAGCCATCTCAACTTCACGGTGTCGGCCCAGCTACCGACACAACATTGGCGACGAGGATGGGATAAAAGAGTTCTTTCTGATTGCTTACATTTAATTGTGTCATGGCTTCGCCACATTCTCCAGATGTACTGTCCGAATTTTATCGCTTGCAGAATCAGCAGACGCAGGCGTTATTGGATGCCTTTGGACAGCTCGTCCAGGGTCAACGTGCGCTGCACACAGATGCGGCCGCCGCCGCTTCTTCGCTACCGCTGCCACTAAACGCTGTTGCACCTCCCTTTCGACCATACGTGGCAGCCGATGAGACCTGGCACGAGTGGTCTCGCCAGTTCAACTTTCATCTAGAAGCCTACAGAATTCAAGGTAATGAGCGGCAGCTGTTTTTGCTTTCTTGTGTCGGTGTGTCCACATACCGTGTGATAGTGAAATTGTTTCCCCGACGCGACGTAGCAACTCTGTCCTACGAGGAAATTTTGTCTGCATTAGATGCCTATTTCAAAGAAACAGTTAATGTGGTTGCAAAACGGTATACGTTCTTTCGTACAAAACGTACGGCCGGTCAAACTAATAGGGAGTGGGTAGCAACATTGCAAGGACTTACTAGGGACTGTGCCTTTGAATGTGACTGTGGTCTTTCTTATTCAGATACAATGGTGCGTGATGCAATTGCACAGAACGTTTCTGATGTTCGCATACGGGAGCAAATTTTGAAACTAGTTAATCCCTCCCTTCAACAAGTGATAGACATATTGGATAGACAGGACACACTTGACTGTGCTCAGGAATCTTTTGAAACTTCGCCAGCCGTGTGTAACATTAACCGGCCCGCTGGACGCGCAGCGCGGCCCGGTAACCGGGCCTCGCGCACGTCCGCCCAGCTGCCGCCGCGCGCTAAGCCACGTGTGCCGCGCCAGCCCACAAATGTAGTGAAATCGTGCCCGCGGTGTGCTACTAGACATTCGCGTGAACATTGCCCGTCACGCCAAGCTATTTGCTTTTTCTGCAATAAGAAAGGACATGTTCAAAGTGTTTGCCAGAAAAAGCTCAGATCAGACAATCACAATCATTCCAGGCCCTTTGCTTCGCGCCGGAATCGAACCAAGGACACTCAGGCTCGTGGACCTTCGCCTATGGACATTCATGTCGTTAATTCCGCTTCGTCCAGTGACACTTTCTCTAACAGTGACTGTGATCGTCCCACAAAAACTGTGCGTCGACGTCGCCGGAAATCACGTCAATTAGCAAGTGATTCTGTACCAGTGTCTGTTCCAATTGCACAAAACAGTCGCTCTTGTCGTCAGCAGGACACTAAACTTTTTGTGGACTTAGACTTTGAAGGCAAAGTGATACCATTCCAGCTCGATACCGGAGCTGCAGTTTCATTGCTCAATCATGACACGTACAAACAACTGGGCAAACCTCCGTTGCGTTCCGCAAATGTTAAGCTAACTACATATTCCGGACAGAAAATTCCTGTGTTAGGACAGTGCAGCCTTCTTGCAACATACAAGGGACAAACAAAACTTGTGTCATTTTACGTTCTTCGTTCTTCTTCTGCAGTGAATTTGTTTGGTCTAGATTTATTTCAGTTGTTTAACATGTCTATTGTAAATCAGGTGCTATCGGTGAATCAAACTGTGCCTTCAGACAGTGTTTCTAGTGTATGTGAAGAATTTGCAGACATTTTTGCACCGGGCTTAGGTTGCGCTAAAAACTATGAAGCACATTTAGAACTGAAGGTAAACGCGCAACCGAAATTTTTCAGGGCGCGCAATGTTCCCCACGCATTGCGTGATGAGGTCGCAAGAACGTTACACGATCTCGAATCACAGGGTGTAATTGAACGTGTGCAAGCTTCTCTCTGGGCCTCACCCTTAGTAATTTTGCCAAAACCTTCCGGAAAATTGAGACTTTGCGTGGACTTCAAGGCCACAGTGAATCCACAGCTAGTGACTGCTACTTTTCCCTTGCCCCGCCCGGAAGATCTTTTTGCTAAACTGTGCCCGGGAAAATATTTTTCAAAGTTGGACCTAGCCGATGCGTACTTGCAAATACCGGTGGACGACGAATCCCAGCGCGTATTGGTGGTTAACACGCATCTTGGATTGTACCGCTTCAAAAGACTGCCATTCGGGTGTGCATCCGCCCCTGCCTTGTTTCAGCAATATTTACAAACTATTTGTGCGTCGGTCCCTACTGCAGCAAACTATCTGGACGATATAGTGATCTCCGGACAGACAGAAGAAGATCATCTTGTGAACTTACGAACATTATTTCAGGTCTTGCGGCAAAATGGTCTTCGCTTGAGGAAGGACAAATGTGTGTTTTTTGTTCGTGACTTACCATACCTGGGACATGTCATTAATGCCCAAGGCATACATCCGAGTCCAGAGCACCTCCGTGCCATACAAGAATTGCCTTCCCCTCAAAATGTGAAACAGCTACAGAGTGTGTTGGGTAAAATTAATTATTACAATAAATTTATGCGCAATGCCTCTTCCATTTCAGCTCCGCTTCATCGCTTACGCCGTAAAGGTGTTCCGTTCGTCTGGACGACGGAATGTGAACGCGCCTTTCGCCAGTTGAAATCGGCGTTGCTTTCTAATACTTGCCTTACGCCATTCGATCCCCAGAAACCCCTTTTGTTGATGGTAGATGCATCGGATTTCGGGATCGGTGCTGTGCTTGCGCACAAAGTTGGCTCGCATGATCGCCCTATTGCCTTTGCGTCCAAATTGCTCTCGTCTGCGCAAAGAAATTATTCACAGATAGAGAAAGAAGCTTTGGCTCTCGTGTTTGGTGTTACTAAGTTCCATGATTTCTTGTATGGTCGTCCCTTTACCATCATCACAGACCACAAACCTTTGACATCGCTTTTTCATCCGACCAAGCCTGTACCTCCACGTACAGCGCAGAAATTCATTCGCTGGTCTATTTTCCTCTCGCAGTACCGCTACGGTATCTTGTATCGGTCCACTGCTAAGCACGGAAACGCCGATGCGTTGTCCCGTTTGCCTGTTGCTGAGGATAAAGCATTCGATTCTTCCGAACTTGCTTGCATGTTCATTGATTCGGAAACCGCTGAAGTGGTCGAATCGTTTCCGATTGATTTTCGTCGTGTCGCTACAGCCACAGCTGCTGACCCTGTCCTTGCTACTGTTTTACGTTTTGTTGCTACGCAATGGCCTTTGTCAAAGTCTCGGATCGAGGATCCGTTGGTTCGCCGATTTTTTGCTCACAAGGAGAGACTTTTTGTTCGACGTGGTGTTTTGTTGTTGCGTTCTGATAATGATCAGTCCAGAATCGTGGTCCCACGTTCGTTACAGTCCTCTGTTTTACGGCTTCTTCACCAAGGACATTGGGGTATAGTGCGAACGAAACAACTTGCTCGTCAGCACTGTACTTGGTTCGGAATCGATGCTGCGATTACGAATATGTGTTCTTCGTGCCCGGCGTGTGCCGAACAACAATCCGCACCGCCGCGGAAAGTCTTTGCGTGGCCAAAAGCCACTTCCCCTTGGCAACGCTTGCACATTGATTTTGCTGGTCCATTCTGGAATGCTCGATGGTTGGTTCTGGTCGACGCCTTCAGTAATTTTCCTTTTGTTGTCCGGATGTCTTCCACGACGTCCTCCGCCACCATCCAAGCGTTGTCTGCTATCTTTTGCATTGAAGGTCTTCCGCAGACTATTGTTTCCGACAATGGCCCACAATTCATGTCCGCAGAATTTCAGTCATTCTGCCAGGCCAATGGTATTCAACATCTGACATCCGCGCCGTTTTCGCCTCAGTCAAACGGTGCCGCTGAACGATTGGTCCGGACTTTCAAGTCACAGATGTTGAAATTGAAAGAGTCGCATTCTCGGGAGGACGCATTGTTGCTCTTTTTGTCTTCGTATCGCTCTCAGCCCCGAGATGGTCGCTCGCCGGCTGAGTTGCTCCACGGTCGTCCTCATCGCACCTTGATGTCTTTGCTGCATCCGCCGCATCAGGTTCCTGTGCAGCGGCAGACTCCTGCTTTTGCTCCAGGCGACGTTGTATTTTATCGCAACTATCGAGGTTCACGGCCTTGGCTCGCAGGGCGCATTCTTCGCTGCCTCGGCCGCGCGATGTATTTGGTTTTGGGGGCCTCTGGTGAGGTGCGTCGGCATCTCAATCAGCTGCGCCTCTGTCGTCGCTCGGGTTCTGCCGCTCCCCGTCTGCTTTCAGCGACGGTGCCGTCCGGTCAGCGCCCTGGGGACCCATCTACTGGCTCGCCTCATCCCCAGGTGTTACCGACGATGCCTTCCATTTTGCCCCATGGCGACGCGCCGCCGCCGCCGCAGCAGCAGCAGCCGCCGCCGCCGCCGCTTGTTCTCCCGCCGGCGCCGCCCGCATTCGACGCTTCGTTGCAGCCGCCAAGCGCCTCCCAGGGTCACGCGCCGCCGATCGCTTCCCGTGACCAGCTGTCCTCCGCCATGGAACTCCCGACCGCTCCGGACCACATGACGTCATCGCGCGTCGGCTACCCCGACGCAATGGAGGTTGATCCTTCGGTCCCTCCTGTCTCTTTACGGGCGCATACACCGCATGTTGACGTGCACCCTGGACTAGTTTTTCAGGCGTTTCCTAGCTCCCCTCGGACCGAATGGCCGGGTGCGGGTGGCACAGCCTCGCCTGTTGTTAGGCTCCCCACCTCATCGCATACGTCAACATGTGGTCCTCCCCACGGCGGGCGGAAGCCTTATCACACGACCGTTCGCCGATTTGCGGGGGAGGAATGTGGTGTCACCGCCAGACACCACACTTGCAAGGTGGTAGCTTAAATCGGCCGCGGTCCATTTAGTACATGTCGGACCCGCGTGTCGCCACTGTGTAATCGCAGACCTAGCGCCACCACCAAGGCAGGTCTCGTGATACGAGAGAGCACTCGCCCCAGTTGTACGAGAACCTAGCTACCGCCCAGTTGTACGAGAACCTAGCTACCGACCAGATGTACAAAGCCTTTCTCTTTCATTAGCCGAGAGACAGAATAGCCATCAGCTAAGTTAATGGCTACGAACTAGCAAGGCGCCATTAGCCATACAGTGATTGTACTTAAAGTCTCCTGTGTATCGTCAAGATCAATGTACCACATTGTTTGAGTAAAGTTAAGTATTAAACCTGCTCCGTACTTTTCTTCCTAACATTAATTACGTAGCCTGTTCCAGTACTTCACGCCCGTCTGCGTTAGTCTAGCGCGCATTTTCAGCCATCTCAACTTCACGGTGTCGGCCCAGCTACCGACACAACAGAAAATTGTGACTACTGTAATTTCGAAAGTTTGTCCGCCTGAAAATGTACTGTTGTCCCAAGCATATTGCAACAAACGGTGTATTTCTATCGCTGCTCGTTTAGTTTTTATTGCCGTTTCAAATATACCGGTCATTTTTGAAACACCCTGTAGTTTTCCGTGTGCAGTGGATCAAATACCAAAAGATTAATTATAACGACACTGTATGATACGCAGCAAATTTAACGCGAATTTCAATGGGAACTTCCTACAGCACGAAAAATATCCTACAAATAAAAAGGGTAAAGGTTATTGCCCCTGTCTACGCCGAGCGAAGTATTCAAGCCGTATTACGGGTCTGTAGCAGTATAAACCAGGGCTTCCGCAGAGCTTTCACTGTGCCGCAAGGGGGATATCGTGGCCACTCTGTTGGTTATTGAGTCTCGTTAAACCTCTCTTAATTGGACTGGATTTCTCTTTATTGCCGCTTAGGAGCAAGTGCTTTGCGGTAAAAGCGTATTCCCTAGCTACCGCGACTAATCTTGGTCAGCGAACCGACGTACCCTTTCACTGTTCATTCTGGAAGCACCACAGACTTCCCCAGTTAGTTTCACGCTCACGTCGCTTTCCCGTGTTTCTTCACATCTCCTCGGATTAGCAAATAAAACTCGTGTTTCCACTGATAATGCGCATGAAACGGCTCCTGACATAACGTCCTTCAGTCGGATGGGAATGATGTCTGTGTTTTTTTGAAGCTACTTTTGTACTCGATAAGTAACTGTCTGTCAGGTGTCCGTACATTCGTAGATATTCTTTTCAAAATGCAGCAAGGGTGTATTGTAAGTAATACATGTAGCAACAGAAGAAATGGTAAATAATGTTCTTAACAGTGTCATTCACTGATTTTCTGCGAATAACCCCTTTCTCAATTATAACAAGAAGCGAGGTATTCAGTTTTGCACATCTATAGGTACTGCACCAATGATACGTGTAACACACGGCGAGGAACAAATAAATAGGATGGAAACTTCACAATTTTTAGGTGTCCATACTGGTCAGATTTTAACCTGCTAACAGCGCATTTTGGGACTCATAAAACAACTTAGTTCAGCAGCATTTTGGCGGAGAATCATTGCAAGTCTTGGGGAGAGACAAATCAGTAAGTTGAGGCATTATACATACTTTCACTCAGTGATGTCATGTGGAATAATGTTCTGGGTTAGCTTATTTTTAAAAAGGAAAGTCTTCATTTCTCAAAAAGTATGTGATACTCACCGGTGGTCATCTTGAAGACATCTACTAAGGAGTTGGGCACTACAGCTACACAGCATATTAAATTGCCTCATGAAGTTTGTTGTAAATAATCCACTGCTGCTCAAAAGGAACAATGACGTACATAATTAAAATACCACAAGGAAATCTAACATTCATTAATCACCATTAAGATTGTCTTTAGCACGAAAAAGAGTGTATAAGGCATGTAACTAAAATTTTTGATCACTTATCCAGTGATATAAAATGCGAAGAAAAATTTGAAAACAAAGTGAATAAGTTTCTCCTTGAAAACTCCTATTCTGAAGGAGAGTTTTTCTTACTGAAATGTGTAAAAGGTGGTTGGGAGGAATTACTAACTGTATATTAAATAATAATTAAAATAAATAACAGAAATTAAGGAAAGAGTACGTATAAATGTTCTGCAACTATCCATATTTACAAATTAATGCAACGTGAATGTAAAATGATTCGTTCCCCGTCATTACGATTCATTGTGCAAATGATCCTTAGAACATAGCACTAACTTACTAGCCAGCTTGTCACAAGGTTGGGTGCCAGAAAATGTGCAGGCACTGCTCAAAAACCTAATATGTTCCTTGTGCTTAGTCTGAAGCCCTAGCGCTAATCCAATAAATTTCGAAGTACAAGTATTAATAAAGCAACGTATTATGACTTCCTGCATCATGTCGAAATTCAAGTACTCCATGACAGTACACCATTTTGAATAGACTTTAGTCGACTCAAGTTGAAGTGTTGGTGACTAATTATTTCAGGAATGGTGCCCAATCCTCGGGCACTAATGTGTATGCAGAAAATCTTCGTCCTAAGGTTAAATATTGCAACTGGGCTTCTCTCGAAGTAGGATGTTTAAATGCTGCACCAAATAACAGATAAAATTTTCAACAAAAGTTCTTGTACAGGGTGTACACTTATGATCCAGAAGATCATGACAGCGTGAATTGCAGTGTGTTAGTCCACTTGTTGCATGCGATACAGCAGCAGTTCTGCGTGACGTGGTTAGGTTTCCGGAGCTACGTGGCAGCAGATGTCCACGCTTAGGTCACGCAGTTCTCGTAAATTACGGGCCGGTTCATTGTGGAAGCAGGGCCGGCGCCCGCTAACGTCCCACATGTGTTCCATTAGGTTACGGCCAGTAATTTACCCCCTTTCCCTCCCATGCATGAAACAGTTTCAGAAGTGTGATAACTTTACAAATGAGTTAATGTGTTAAATATTCAACGTTAAACAAGTAAAAGCTTTGCGATCGAAAATGCAAAACAGTAATTATATTGGTTTCATTAATTTCAGATTATTCTCCTATAGGCCTAAACAAATGAAAAATTCAGTAGCAGAATATTTGGCAAGCGATAAATTATATTCCTTTCATTGTTGAGTTTGGCTGCAAAGGAGAAAAACTGTAGAAAACGTTTCAGATTATGTTTAAAATGTATTTGAAGTCACTAACTGCTTTCATAATCATACACTGGATGAGAAAAATCTGGATAACTTGCATTCCGTTTTAAGAAATGTTAGTTTTCCATGTATCTCAATGCTTATGACGTCATATATCCTGAACTGTGTATCGTAGAACGATAGGTACAGTGGTATACATGAATACCATCTGCGGATAGTGTTGCGTACAAAATTTGTAGTTAAGGAGGAATAAATTAAAACTTTATGCTTTATGCTGAAATTTTAGAGCATGGATACTGAAAATGTAGTAAGTGTCGAACTTTCTTCCTGTTAAGAAACAGATGAATTACAGACTTTGGCTGTAAGCAGCCATTGATTTAAATCGATGGTGAAGTCCGTACAGTACGATGAATACTGATTACGAGACCCAGGTTCGAATCCCGGTTTGGCTAAAATTTTCAACTTTCCCCATTCATTTAAATGAGTATCAATACCCACTCACAGCCAATGTCTGTAATTCTGTAATTCCTTTATATCTTATTTCATAGAGACTGTAGGATCAAAATGGTGCCTGAATAAATAAACTATCAGCCTCGATTGCGGTAATGAAACCAACCTCTACCTAGGTTTCAGCCCAAGTAATGGAGCCTTCTTCAGAAGATAAACCTGATTCTATAATATGTCTACGAGGGAATGGTCTAAAAATAAAACTCTTTATCACGTGAGTTCCCGAGACCCACCGTACGGTGTCCATGAAGACGAGGCGTTCCCCGGAGCTTAAGTCTTGGTGGTGACTTAGTACCTATGTACCGCATTTTTAAAACGTGATTACTCGTATTCAGGCTGTTTTAGTTTTATTTCTAGACCATGCCCTAGTAGACATATTATAGAATCAGGTTTATCTTCTGAAGAGGGTTTAATTACTTGGGCTGAAACCTAGGTAAAGGTTGCTTTCATTACGAGTATACCATGACAGCGTTTTGAATTTGGGCATTTACATTATGAAATAAAATTTTTGTTCGTCCTGGAAGCCTTTAGATAGACAACCTGTAACCGAGTCTTGGTGACAGTTTTAGGTCTTTAGTGAAACAGATCAGGTGAGTGAGTTAGCTATCATGCTCCTAAAATCAGTGTACAGCGATTCTGGCTTTGTAGCGTGGGCAGTTATCTTGCTGGAAGATGCCGTCGCTGTCAGTAAAGACATCAAGCGTGAAGAAATGCATGTGGTTCGCAACAATGGTCACTTAGTCCACAGTGGCTTCGATTACAACCACAGCTCCCATACCTAGGTATTACAATTACGAACAATTTAAATTGGAAGGAACACATAGTAAATGTTGTGGGGAAGGCTGACCAAAGACTGCGTTTTATTGGCAGGACACTTAGGAAATGTAACAGATCTAGTAAGGAGATTGCCTACACTAAAATTGTCCGCCCTCTTTTGGAATACTGCTGCGCGGTGTGCGATCCTTACCAGATAGGACTGACGGAGAACATCGAAAAAGTTCAAAGAAAGGGAGCACGTTTTGTATTATCGCGAAATATGGGAGAGAGTGGCACAGAAATGATACATGATTTGGGCTGGATATCGTTAAAAGAAAGGCGTTTTTCGTTGCGACGGAATCTTCTCACGAAATTCCAATCACTAACTTTTGTTGACACCGACCTACATATGGAGGAACGATCACCACTATAAAATAAGGGAAATCAGAGCTCGTATTGAAATATATATGTGTTCATTCTTTCCGCGCGATATACGAGATTGGAATAATAGAGATTCGTGAGGTGGTTCTGTGAATCCTCTGCCAGGCACTCAAACGTGATTTGCAGAGTATCCATGTAGATAGATGAAGATGTAGAACCTTTAACGTAATATTATCTGTTCCTGAGTAGACGATGACAGCATGTTAAATTACAATATTATCTCTTAACGAGTAGAACATGGCAGCGTTTTGAATTTGGGCAGTTATATTATGAAATCAAATTTTTTTTCGCCGCCGAAGCCGTTAGATAGACAATCTGTAACCGAGTCCTGGTGACAGTTTTAGGCCTTTAGTGAAACAAATCAGGTGAATGAGTTCACTATCATGCTCCTAAAATCAGTGTACAGCGATTCTGGTCTTGTAGCATGGACAGCTATCTTGCTGGAAGATGTCGTCGCTGTCAAGGAAGACATCAAGTGTGAAGAAACGCATGGGATCCCCTACAATGCTCACTTAGTCCACTCTGGCTTTCATTATAACCACAGCTCCCATGGAGGCCACGGTGAATATCCCCCGTAGCATAACACTGCTCGTGTCTGTTGCACGTTCCGAGCAGTCGTTCACCTGAATGATGACTGATGACGAATCCGGACGCGGCCATTGGCCTGATGTAACAATAAACGATATACATCCTACCGGACGTCAAGTTTCCATTGATCCATACCCCAGAATTGCGAGGGTCACTCCAAAAGAAATGCACACTATTTTTTTAAAAATCCATTTGTTATTCTACATGTTTGAAAGTTTTACAGTGTATAGATACATCCTTTAGGAACAATATTTTTATTTTTCCCCATAATTTCCATCCCTCTCAACTGCCTTACGCCATCTTGGAACCAGCGCCTGTATACCCAAACGATAAAATTCTGGACCAACCTGTTGGAGCCACTGTTTGGCAGCGTGCACAAGGGAGTCATCATCTTCAAACCTTGTTCCACGAAGAGAGTCTTTCAGTTTCCCAAAGAGATGATAGTCACATGGAGCCAGGTCAGGACTGTAAGGCGGGTGTTTCAGTGTTGTCCACCCGAGTTTTGTGATCGCTTCCATGGTTTTTTGACTGATATGTGGCCGTGCATTGTCGTGCAACAGCAAAACATCCTGCTTTTGCCGATGTGGTCGAACACGACTCAGTGGAGCTTCAAGTTCCTTCAGTGTCGTCACATATGCATCAGAATTTATGGTGGTTCCACTTGGCATGATGTCCACAAGCAAGAGCCCTTCAGAATCGAAAAACACCGTAGCCATAACTTTTCCAGCAGAATGTGTGGTTTTGATTTTTTTTTTCTGGGGTGAATTTGCATAATGCCACTCCATTGATTGCCTCTTCGTCTCTGGTGAAAAATGATGGAGCCATGTTTCATCACCTGTCACAGTTCTTCCAAGAAATTCATCTCCACCATTCTCGTACTGTTCCAAAAGTTTGCTGCATACCGTTTTTCTTGTTTCTTTGTGAGCCACTGTCAACATCCTGGGAACCGACCTGGCACAAACCTTTTTTAACGCCAGCACTTTCAGTATTCTGCAAACACTTACGAAGCGTGACAATTCGTTCACTGTGATGCGTCTGTCAGCAGTTACCAATTCGTTAACTCTCTGCACATTCTCTGGAGTGGTTGCAGTACGAGGCCTGCCGCTGCGAGGACAATCCTGCCGTGCCCGCTTTCATCACGTAACCTGCTTGCCCACCGACTAACTATATTGCGATCGACAACAGCATATCCATACATCTTTTTCAACCTCTTGTGGATGTTTCCCACTGTCTCGTTTTCACAGCACAGCAATTCTATGACAGCACGTTGCTGTAGCAGCCATGTTGAAGACATGCTGTGACAGCGCCACTCACGGGAACGGGTTGAACTAAGTTTGAAAACAAGCGGGAAGGATGTATCTACACACTGTAAAACTTTCACACATGCAGAATGGAAACAGTATTTTTACAAAAATAACATGCATATCTTTTGGAGTGACCCTCGTAGTAATCTCAAGATCACTGCAGTCGTAATTGACGATGTTGGTCGGTCAGTGTGGGAACACACAGGGGTCACCTACTGAGGAGCCTCATGTCCAACAACGTGCCCATGATGGTGTACTACAAAACATATGTGCTTGTACCAGCATACAGCTCTGTCATCAAGTATGCCCCAGATCTCTGCCTGTCGTGCTTTACAGAGGGGCAAACCTCTGACTTCCATTACCAAGGAACAGGCGTGGACGACCAACAGCTGGTCGCCTGCTCTTGGCTTCACCGTCCTTCAAGCTCTTTCCCTAAATGGTCGCGGCTGTAGCACGCATACAGTCGACAAGCTTCGCCCCATCCGAGATGCTCATTCCCGGTATCTGGGGCGCAACAGTCTTTCCTTTGTCAATGTATTTCCCCATTTACGGGCATCGTCGCTACAATTTAGTTAGTACTTACATGTTCCACGAATCATTTGAACGATTCCTTTATCGAAATGACGTGGAACGAATCAGTTTATAGGATGTTACAGTTATTAAAATAGAAATTCCTCTATGAATTAGAAGAAGTTATCCAAGAAAAATGATAAACTAAACTCCTCCCGAACACGCTATGCAGGCCCAACGGTACCGACCGGCCGCCGTGTCATCCTCAGCCCACAGCCGTCAATGGATGCGGATATGGAGGGGCATGTGGTCAGCACACCGCTCTCCCGGCCGTATGTCATTTTCCGAGGCCGAAGTAAAATGATTATAGGGTAGGTTAACTTTCTTTGCTAGTTGTCGGACATTTTATGTTATTGGGAAAATGAACAGGAATTTTTTGCTGCATAATGAAAACATTTCTGAATCACTAACAGCCTTAATAATGATAATAAAGGTCATATTTCCTTCTAGTGCTGTAGTTATTGACAGCACTGTTCCTCTCAAATTGTGACGGATTATTTAAGACGAACTTCATTAGAAAATACGGTATATGTATTGTGATGGTGCAGATAACATGTGTAACTCATTGAAGAGATTACTACATGACGATCACGGTTATTCTTACTGCTCGCTTTTATGGAATTAATACTTTCTGTCTAAGTGGTGAATTACCCAAGAAAATTGTTCCACAAGACATTACTGAGTGGAAACATGCAAAATACGTTAGAAGACTGATTCTTTTGTTATCAAGAAAAGCAATTTTACGGAGAGCGAAATGAGTTGAAGTTAATTGTTTGGGAAGGTCAGAATATGCTCTGTCCATTGCAGGTTTTCAGCAATATGTACACCCAAAAATTTGGAGCATTTTACCCTATTCACTGACTCCTGTTATGTGGTACATCAGCTGCTAGTGTAACTCTATTAGTTCTAAAGAACTGAATGAAAGTGTTTTGTCAAAATTACGGGAGAGTCCATTTTCAGTGAACCACTTAAAATTCTTTGAGAAACGTCATTAATAATATATTCTGCTCTTTTCTCTGCAATATGGTTTATTATAGCACCAGTATCCACCAGAAGTACGAGTAGTAATTTTGACTGTAGAACGTTGCGTGGAAGGTCATTTACACACATGTAAGGAACAGCAATGGGCCCAAAACTGAAATCTGTGGGACACTTTTTGTTATTTCACCCCAGTCACTAAAACACTGTATTTTTCCAACATTATGTGAACTGAAACTTCCTGGCAGATTAAAACTGTGTGCCGGACCGAGACTCGAACTCGGGACCTTTACCCTTCGCGGGCAAGTGCTCCACCATCTGAGCTACCCAAGCACGACTCAGGGCCCGTCCTCACAGCTATACTTCTGCCAGTACCTCGTCTCCTACCTTCCAAACTTTACAGAAGCTCTCCTGCGAACCTTGCAGAAATAGCACTCCTGATAGAAAGGATACTGTGGAGACATGGCTTAGCCACAGCCTGGGGGATGTTTCCAGAATGTGGTGCCACACAACGTGGCACTACATAAAACTGGTGCTAATAGCATAGGCACATAGGGAACACACACGACACAGATCTGTAAGTCCACGGTATTGGCGATAAGTTGAGAAAACAGTCCCGAAACACAATGTGCTGCAAACGCCACTGTTTCCTGCGTATGTACCCCGACATCAATGTGGGATATGATCGCCATGCTCACGTACACAAGCCGCACAACGGGTTGGCATACTCTGGATCAGGTGGTCGAGCAGCTGCTGGGTTATAGCCTCCCTTTCTTGCACCAGTGCCTGTCGGAGCTCCTGAAGTGTCGTAATGATTTGAAGACGTGCAGCGAAAAATCGAGCGAGAGCATCCCCGACGTGCTCGATGGGGTTTAGGTCTGGAGAACAGGCGGGC
This sequence comes from Schistocerca serialis cubense, assembly GCF_023864345.2. Lineage (NCBI taxonomy): Eukaryota > Metazoa > Arthropoda > Insecta > Orthoptera > Acrididae > Schistocerca > Schistocerca serialis. The sequence goes on along the minus strand of NC_064644.1, from coordinate 412,937,743 downwards.
CACTCCATTCGCCTGATATCTTCTAAGGTACTCCACGATGGCAGCTCGGTGGGGCCATGCGTTATTATCCATCAGGAGGAAGGTCGGATCGACTGCACCCCTGAAAAGGCGGACATACTGGTGCAGAATGACGTCCCGATACACCTGACCTGTTACAGTTCTTCTCTCAAAGACATGCAGGAGTGTACGTGCACCAATCATAGTCCCACCCCACACCATCAAACCATTACCTCCATACAGGTCCCTTTCAAGGACATTAAGAACATCTGGTTCCTGGTTCACGCCAGATAAAAACCCGGCGAGAATCACTGCTCAGACTATACCTGGACTCCTCCGTGAACATAACCTGGGACCATTGTTCCAATGACCATGTACTGTGTTCTTGTTACCGGGCTTTACGGGCTCTCCTGTGACCGTGGGTCAGTGGAATGCACCTCGCAGGTCTCCGGGCGAATAAACCATGTCTGTTTAGTCGTCTGTAGACTGTGTGTCTGGAGACAACTGATCCAATGGCTGCGGTAAGGTCCTGAGCAAGGCTACTTGCAGTACTCCGTGGCCGTGAGCTGTCACTGATGGTGAGATATCGGTCTTCTTGTGGTGTTGTGAACTGTCGACGTCCCGTACTGTAGCTCCTGGACACGTATCCTGTCTGCTGGTATCGTTGCCATAATCTTGAGATCACACTTTGTGGCACACGTAGGGCCCGTGCTACGATCTGCTGTGTTTTACCAGCCTCCATTCGCCCTAGTATCCTACCCGTCATAACGTCAACAATATGTGTTCTTTGAGTCATTTTCAACACATAATCACCATTAGCACGTCTGAAAACGTCTGCACACTTGCCGGCTGCTCCGTATTCTGACATGCACCAACACGCCTCTGCGTATGTGGACGACCGCAGGTCAAATGCACCACATGGTCATGCCCCGAGGTGATTTAAACAGGCAAACTGCCCACCAGAGAGTTGTTTCAGCATGTATCAGCATTATCCTTAATTTATGAGCATGAGTGTAGACTTGACTCGAAATCGCGCCCCAGTTTATTCGATGGAAATACTAACTGGTTGATACTGATTAACACTGAAGTTAAGAAAGGCTCCACCTTGACTGGCACTGAGAGTGAAAAGCTCAGAAATGAACCAAACAGAACTTACGGCATTTACTATTAACGAATTCCTATCAGCTGACCTGCGGTGCTTATATAACCGAATTCAGAGCTGGAAAGAGCAATTCTGCAGCGCCGATATGCTCAGTGCTGCCGGGTTTCGGCAAGACGAAGTGCATTCCGTAGCTGTAAATTCTGACTACACAGAGGACGCGAAATGGTGCCCGCAAACTCTTAGGGTCGAAAACTACTTCAGTACCATGCTGAACAGGAACCAAGAATTCTACTTGCTCGTAAGCCAGGGCCAAGACAAGTGAGCGGTTGTAAAGAAGAGCTTCATAATAATTCAAGTCTTAGCTAGAAAGGTACTTAGTATATGGGAATAAAGCTGTTCAACAAGTTGCTACATGTATGTTAACTGCAAATGCAACAGAAAGATCCATATTTTACTGGATATGACAAACGGGCTTAATAATTAAACGAACAGATGTCTGAAACAGAGGCTGTTTCTTCGAATTACGGTTAAATCCTTTTGTCCAACATCTTTTAGTACTACCTCAGAATGACTTCAGATTTTAGAACTGTAAATAGGGAAGTATTGATCAGAAGAGATAATTAGAAGGTCCCCACTTATCGAAGGTCGTTCTTCCAAATGATCTTGATAAGGTTCGAGAACATTTGATTACGATGTACTCGTGCACACAAGTTTTCTGCCATACACATATTATCTACAACTTACGATGTGATTCTACAGTTAAACTGCAGACTTAAACAGTGATGAATCGCAAGAGCTGAGGCACATGAAACTCATCCTACACAAGTTACTCTTCACAACTACGTGTTAGACGAACCGTTCTTCAACAAAACGGTTTCAACAACGTCCTCACGACTTCTTCCGCAATGCGGTTCGTAGCTTTTACTTCATTTCACGTACCTCAAAGAACTTTTTTTTACGATTAGTAACACTGGTTTCGAGATTTACGTTTTGTGTTACAAATGGCTATGGAGTATTCACAGATGTCACGATAGTAAAAGACTTCTGTCTCGTAATGTTTCAACAGACTGTAATCACATATTCCTACAACGAAGATCACTTTTAGCAATTCGTTACGTTTGTGTCTGTCACTTCAGTAGCAGCAGTAGTAGTAGTAGTAGTAGCTTTATTCATCCGTAGATCTCTTTTTACAAGGATATAGGACCTCTCAAATTATTTACAAGTTTAGACCAATTTAAAACAATTTAATTCGTATACACATATATTTACAGACATCTAGTTAGAGACTTCAGGTTTTAGAACTATAAATGGGTAAATATTGCTCAGAAGAGACAGTTAGAAGGTCCTCACATATAGAAGGTCATTATTTCAAATGGTCTACATAAGGCTCGAGATTACTGGATTACGATGTACTCGTGCTCACAAGTCTTCTGCCATACAGATAGTATCTACAACTTGCGATGTGATTCTACTGTTAAATTACAGACTTACATAGTGGTGAATCGCAAGAGCTGAGACACATGAAACTCATCCTACAGAAGTCAGGGCTTAGTTACTCTTCACAAGAGCAGTCGAACGGAATGGACAGTGTCTTGAAAGGAGGATATAAGATGAACATCAACAAAAGCAAAACGAGGATAATGGAATGTAGTCGAATTAAATCGGGTGATGCTGAGGGAATTAGATTAGGAAATGAGACACTTAAAATAGTATGGAGTTTTGCTATTTGGGGAGCAAAATAACTGATGATGGTCGAAGTAGAGAAGATATAAAATGTAGACTGGCAATGGCAAGGAAAGCGTTTCTGAAGAAGAGAAATTTGTTAACATCCAGTATAGATTTAAGTGTCAGGAAGTCATTTCTGAAAGTATTTGTATGGAGTGTAGCCATGTATGGAAGTGAAACGTGGACGAGAAATAGTTTGGACAAGAAGAGAATAGAAGCTTTCGAAATGTGGTGCTACAGAAGAATGCTGAAGATTAGATGGGTAGATCACATAACTAATGAGGAGGTATTGAATAGAATTGAGGAGAAGAGAAGTTTGTGGCACAACTTGACAAGAAGAAGGGACCGGTTGGTAGGACATGTTCTGAGGCATCAAGGGATCACAAATTTAGCGTTGGAGGGCAACGTGGAGGGTAAAAATCGTAGAGGGAGACCAAGAGATGAATACACTAAGCAGATTCAGAAGGATGTAGGTTGCAGTAAGTACTGGGAGATGAATAAGTTCGCACAGGATAGAGTAGCATGGAGAGCTGCATCAAACCAGTCTCGGGACTGAAGACAACAACAACAACAGTTAGAGACCATGATTAGATTTACTCCTGGTATTTTTACAAATAACTTATTAAATAATCTAATGCCACACTGTTCACTCATATCTCACTAACAGTCACATTGCCACACATTGTTTCATAACAGTTCACTGACCACACACAAACAGACACACACACACACACACACACACACACACACACACACACACACACACACACACACACTGGTGATCTCTGGGCCATTTTCTGTACCGCAACTTCTCATGTGCCATCCTGAGTCAGCATCCCTCCATAATAATTGAGATGTTGAGCCCAGAAAGAGGAAGAGGTCGTAGTATTGTGCTATGCACAGATGGGGGTAAGTATTTGTAGAAAGGAAAAAAGAAGGAAAAAATATAAAGTGAAGGTGTTATGTGGAATTTTGGATGTTTTATAATCATTATTACTTATTTGTATAACATTTTTTATCAAACTCCTACTCTGTTACATCTAAGTAATCCTTCAATTTATGAAATGTATTGCATAACGGGTACTTTTAGCTGCCTTTTTAAATAAGTGTATTTTTGCAATTTCTTTAATCTCTCTTGGTAATTTATTGTACAGTTTTATTTCTTGGTAGAAAATGCTGTTTTGAGTTTTATGTTTATTTTTTCTCGGGAAATGCAAATAGAGTCTATATCTTGGTGCATGGTCATGGACAAAGCTGTCTGTGCAGTAATTACCAATGTTATATTTGATGTGTACAACCGACTGGTAAATGTATTATGGAGTGGTTAAAATCCGCAGCGTTTTGAACAGATCTTTACAATGAGCTCGACTAGCACTTTTGATTTTTATTCTTATGGCTCTTTTCTGGAGTTTGAAAATTGTGTTCATATTTTGTGCATTTGTTCCCCAAAAAGGAATGCCATAGCTAAGAAATGAGTGTACGTATGAATAATATGTAACTAGAAGACACTGCATGTTACACGTGAACGTTTCGTTTCCTTCTTGCCTGCAGAAGTATCATAAGTTTTCTGGACTACACGATGGTTGTAAATAGATACCCGCACTACATTGAACCATATGTTGTATAAATTTGAGGGTTTTGTTTGATATGGAATACTTCATCCGGTTTCTCATTTGCACTACACTGCGCAACAGAATTAAACGATCACGTTCTCGAAACCCCCTAATTCTCGTTCATTGCCACGATTAAGTTCGAAATTTGGCTCAAACGTGCACACAACCTTCCTTTGTAACGGCTCAAAATCGTAACGCCTGCCGACATAATCCTCGGAGTCGACGACGATTCATACAACAAGGTATCGACGCTTGCCAATGAAAGGCCACAGCTCAGAAGTCTATGTGACGTGTAAGGTTGCTTAATAATGTTATACTGACGCCAAATTTCATCACAGTTCTACCCTGTACCACCGGGCACCTTTCTTTTGACATCTCGGCGATGGAGGTCAAAACCCAGCGTTGAATCCCGTCGTTTTCTTATGGGTGGGGGAGAAAATATTCCACACGCACCGCCTCTCAAAATCGGCACGAAAAGGCCACAGCCTGTGGCGCGAAGGTCCTCAATGAAAGCAACACTTTCGCTGGGGCGTTGATTCCACACATTTCGCTGTCGAAAACGAGTGCGCAGTGCGATGGGCAACAGGATGACATCCTTTTCACAACCTTTAATACTGTTGACGCTATCGGGCGTTTCAGCCCTTCCCTAAGGATATTTTGTGGCTGCATCCCTATCGAATGCGACTGCACCCGTTTCCAGCGCAGGGTGACCGCTACTTTTGCTCTCGTGTACAGTTTAGAACCAGTATGGACCGTTCAAAACCATTCGGCGAAATTTGAACATGATCCGAAGCAACTAATGGTGGATATGCTTTCTCAGGTCTCCAATTTTATGTCCTACAATGGCAGGATGCGCCATTGACACTTGCGTGAATAAAATGGCAATGGGTTCTAGTAAGGTCCCCCCTCCCCACCCCTCAATCCCCTCCCCAGTTCGACAAAACTCTCGATGGCACCCCCCCCCCCTCCCGCACCCCCCACCCCCCGCCTTTATAGAGTCTTTTAAAATTTTCCCTGCACAACCAGAACCTGCGACTAGAGTGCCAGCCACCTGCGGGCAGGCTAAGCTGCTGCTCTTACGCCGACACATTACTGCTGTACATGGTGGCAGCCAGTCAAGGAATATTTCAGGGAATTAGCTTAAAAAATTTATTTCAAAGGACCAGTACAATCTTTACAAGTGTTCTCCCCGAGTAACTTACACCGTGCCCTCATGACACAAGTAGCTTGCCTTTCAAAACCGAAGCAGTTCTGTCCAGTTGAAGCTGCTGACAAGAGGCGCCCTGAGACCTCTGCTGAAACTGCCAGCGAATTCACGCCATTGGTTTTAGCCAGTAGCGCGCGCGAGATACCGATCACGTGTGTGGACGCTGGAGTGTTCTGCGGTGCGGAACACAGTTGCTTCTCTCTCTTGTAATCCAGACACCGAGCAGAACAGACGTCGTTTTGGAAGGCAGAGATTCTGGCTCTGCTTTTCACGGCCGGCCACCAACGTAAGTTAACATGAACCGCTTCCCATTCCGTTGCCCATTTCAATTAATTGTTAGAAATGTGTGTGAAATCTTATGGGACTTAACTGCTAAGGTCATCAGTCCCTAAGCTTACACACTACTTAACCTAAATTATCCTAAGGACAAACACACACACCCATGCCCGAGGGAGGACACGAACCTCCGCCGGGACCAGCCGCACACTCCATGACTGCAGCGCCTGAGACCGCTCGGCTAATCCCGCGCGGCAATTAATTGTTCGACCTCCTAGACTGGCCTAAACTTCCGACCCTAGGCGCGCCCCTTGTATACCGTACCCGGAAATATATTCTCGTTGTTGTGCATAATTTCCTGTTTGGTCATTTAACGGCAGCCTTGGATGCCCACTCTCTAATCCTGACCGCTCGACCTCCTGCACTCGGTCGTCACGAGGCATATGTAACATCCGCCTCCCCCCTTTCAAAAATGTTCAAATGTGTGTGAAATCTTATGGGACTTAACTGCTAAGGTCATCAGTCCCTAAGCTTACACACTACTTAACCTAAATTATCCTAAGGACAAACACACACACCCATGCCCGTGGGAGGACTCGAATCTTCGCCGGGACCAGCCGCACAGTCCATGATTGCAGCGCCCCTGACCGCTCGGCTAATCCCGCTCGGCCTTCCCCCTTTCCCATGCCTTGTATACATTTACAATTGGTGTCAGAAGTTCCCGTATACTCTACACTGCTCTTGCGCCTGATAGTAGGCCGCTCAAAATCATAGAGTGACGAAGTGGTTGCCATTCTGCAAGCGCCTAGGACGACGTCACAGGTTCTGTCCGTAAAGGCACATTTTTAAAATTCTCATGAAAGATGGGCAAGTATCGCCGAGTGTTCTGCCGATCTGGAGGGTTCTTAGACGGATCTTTTGCCATTTTTTTTCACGCAAGTGTCAATGGCGCGTCCCCTAACGATCACGCGCTAGGAGGACACAAAACAGGGGCTGAGAAAGCATGTGCACCATTAGCTGCTTCGGATCGTGTTCAAATGTCATCAAATGGTTTTGAACAATAGATATTGGTTCTAAGATCTACACCAGAGCAAAACTGTGCTCCAAATGGGTGAAATCACATTCGATAGTGTCTTGAAAGGAAGATATAAGATGAACATCAATAAAAGCAAAACGAGAATAATGGAATGTAGCCGAATTAAGTCGGGTGATGCTGAGGGAATTAGATTAGGAAATGAGCCACTTACAGTAGTAAGGGAGTTTTGCTATTTGGGGAGCAAAATAACTGATGATGGTCGAAGCGGAGAGGATATAAAATGTAGACTGGCAATGGCAAGGATAGTGTTTCTGAAGAAGAGAAAATTGTTAACATCGAGTATAGATTTAAGTGTCAGGAAGTCGTTTCTGAAAGTATTTGTATGGAGTGTAGCCATGTATGGAAGTGAAACATGGACATTAAATAGTTACACAAGAAGAGAATAGAAGCCTTCGAAATGTGGTACTACAGAAGAATGCTGAAGATTAGATGGGTAGATCACATAACTAATGAGGAGGTATTGAATAGAATTTGGGAGAAGAGGAGTTTGTGGCACAACTTGACAAGAAGAAGGGACCGGTTGGTAGGACATGTTCTGGGGCATCAAGGGTTCACCAATTTAGTATTGGAGGGCAGCGTGGAGGGTAAAAATCTTAGAGGGAGACCAAGACATGAATACACTAAACAGATTCAGAAGGATGTAGGTTGCAGTAGGTACTGGGAGATGAAGCAGATCGCACAGGATACAGTAGCATGGAGAGCTGCGTCAAACCAGTCTCAGGACTGAAGACCACAACAACAACAGGGATGCAGCTACAAAATATCCTTAGAGAAAAGCTGAAAAGCCCGACGGTGTCAACAGTGTTAGGTTTGTGAAGAGCGCACAGCAATCTATCGTTTTCGACAGTGAAATGTGTGGAATCAGCACTCCACGGAAAGAGTTGCTTTGATTGAAGACCTTCATGCCACGCCCAGAGGGTGGGGTCGGTGTGTCTGGATTATTTCCTCGCCCACTCATAAGAAAACCACATGATTTCAGCACTGGGTGTTACGATTATGACCTCTATCGCAGAGGCATCAAAAGAAGGCGGAAGTGTGGATAAGAAGGGCTATAACGACCTTCTGACTGTGTGACACTTCGTGGTGGCATTGGGCAGAATTGTGGTGAAACTTGGTGTCAATGTGATGCCACTAACCAACGTTACACGTCACGTTGAAAGGGTACAGTACCGACCGACACTGAAAATAGGTACCACATTCTTCGTTATTCTTGTCAGAACAACATATTTTTTGTAATAATATCTCAATTTACTTAATTCACCGAAGCCAGATACCAGTGTAGGAAAGAATGACAATTTATTTGTTTAATTGATCACATATACACTCCGACAAAATAAATCCCTACACCAAATTTGGTGAGATCTGTGAAATGAATGAATGTATGGTCGTCCGCTAACCACATATAGTGAATGTGCAGTATATGATCATCTTTGAGATGGTCCTTTCGTGGAACCAAAGAGATGAAATTTACCGGAGCTTTGAGCGCCTGAAATGTGGCTGACCAATACGGTAGCAAGGTGCTCCCCCATTTCGGCAGAGGTGCGCGTCCCCGCTGGCGCGCTGCCAACGCCAAGCGATAAGAGTGTTTACATAACAAACTGTTGCACCCTTGAGCCTCCAGTTCTAGATGTACCCTTGTCCGGTTAGTGGCTGACGCTACGACCTTTATTTATGGAAATATACAGTACAATCAGATACAAATTTCACATATTCACATACACCTTTACCTTTAACCCAAATAAATACAGACTCATTTTGATTAATTTTTCTTTTGCTACGAGTATACAAAACAAGCAGAGAGGTTGAGTCATGCCCTACAGAAGGTATCGTCGTACCCGCACAACAGTCTACAAAACCATAGAAAACATTGAACTTACAACAACATCAGGAGACAAGAAAAATCGCATTCCAGTGAAGAGTGTTGCAGCCCACGCCCTCGTCGATGGACCTTGTGTATTTCTTGGATGTTCTCTCAATTTTAACTTGGATATAAACGACACCTTCTCACAGGGAAATGGATGGTTCACCGTTACCATAGTAAGAGGTGGTAGCGGTGTTCCTAGTGTACTGGTCTTGAAAGTTTTAACGATAGAGATGTAATTGCCTATCGTACTTATCATATGTTTGAAATTGGTAGTAAAGATTTTGGTAAATCAACTTATGACTCAACCTCTCCGCTTGTTTTGTATACTCGTAGCAAAAGAAAAATTAATCAAAATGAGTCTGTATTTATTTGGGTTAAAGGTAAAGGTGTATGTGAATATGTGAAATTTGTATCTGATTGTACTGTATATTTCCATAAATAAAGATCTGTAGCGTCAGCCACTAACCGGACAAGGGTACATCTAGAACCGGAGGCTCAAGGATGCAACAGTTTTGTTATGTAAACACTCTTATCGCTTGGCATTGGCGGCGGGCCAGCGGGGACGACCATGTTTTCAGCACTCTGCCGCTGGATCTTGTGTTGGTAAGACCTGTCTTAGGTGTGCTCCGTAAAGACAAAAGAGTGGAGACATGGTATGCATGTGAAATACTCAAGAGTCGTTTGGAATAATAATTTCTCTATTTCAGGAACTTTTGTGGGGAGAATTAAATGTCAGGCAGGTAATATTAAGGGGATCGTAGTAATCTTCGGAAGTGACCAACGGTCACAATGAAACCACGTGTAGCAATAAGTTAAAATACTTCCGAGTGCTAAAGTTAAGCTGAATTACTGGCGTGTGTACTATAAGTTGGAAATATTTAAGAAATGGCGTGTGCAGGACTTGAAATTAGAGACGAGTACTTCCACGTGGTGAGTACTGTGTGAGTCTCAATCTGTGTGTCAGACAAAGGATAAAGAGAAGTACTCGTCCATGGTATCAGTTGAGGACTCGCATGTGTGACGAATATGTTCTTAATATTACTTCGCGTGTTATGTTTCCGTGTGACGCTTGATTCAAACTATAATACTCTGAGAGAGAAGCAATGTGAGTCAGCCGTCTATCCAGCAACGCCACTTGGCTTGCATTGCACAGGAAGACGTGCATATATCCTCGTAGTAGCAAAGAAAAGTTACGAAGTGGGGCAGTGTCGTGTGAAACTGGGATGAATATTAATTGAAGTGGGAAAGCTGAAATTGATGTGATTCTAACGTTGTGACTAGTCTTGGTGTTGTATTGTATGTTGCCAGTGTAGTGTATTTCATGTAATTTAAGTATGTGTGGTTTGCATGGGAGAGTAGCAAGATAGGTACAGAGGCAGTGGGTTATGCATGTTCCTTTTTGTACCGCTCGGTCTGGAGGAAAGTTTCGTGATGATGGTTGTGAGAGTCGAAGTGTGAGATATAGCAAAAGATCGACCATCCTATCCAGAAAGTGCACTGTAGCGTTAAATAATTACGAGACCATAAGATAGAGAATCACCAATGTAAAGCCATGCCCTCTGGGCGGAGTTTCTCATGTGTAATTGTTTTAGAAAAATGTAATGGTGTGTTTAGGTTATAGAATTTATCGGAATAAAAACGATAGTGAAAAGAAAAAGATTGGTGGCCTTTTCCTTCGAATAGTATGTTGTCATGATATCCATAATTTATAATGTGTGCGCCATTCACATTCAGTGCGATGGCCACTTGTTGTTCAAAGCCGTTGAGTAAGAAAGAAAATGTGGTATTGCCAGTGCGTAGTGAACAGCCAGAGTTGTGTGAATTACTAACAGTCAGATGTGCGTTATCCGTTGCCTAATATTCAAACAGGAGAATAATTTGTAGCTTAATTGTGAGTACTAGAGCTCATGTTACTTGATAAATAAGAATAAATCCACTCTCTTGGCAGACCACTCATCTTGCAGGCCTGACTGCCTGATACCACAGTATGAGCAAGGCACGTGGGTGCCTCTCAACGTGAACACCAGAACGTCTGAGCTCTGTCCCCCCCCCCCTTTTTTTTTTTTTTTTGTGGCGAGCCCATGGGTGACGCCGCAGAACGTTCCGCCTATGCATCGCTACAGAGGAAGATCTCCTCTTGCCGGGTCATAGTGAAGCAACTCGACGTGGCATGGATTCAACAAGTCGCTGAATTTCATTACAGAAATATTGAGCCGTGCTGTCACTATAACCGTCCATAATTACGAAAATGTTGCCGGTGAAGGATTTTGCGCCCAAACTGACCTTGCTGTTACGTCCCATACATTTTCGATGGGACTGCTTTCTGGCGACATAGGTGGCCTAATGATTCTCTAGAACGGTCCAAAATGTTCTAACATGGCGCATTGTCATCCATAAAAGTTCCAACAAATGGGTCAAATGGCTCTGAGCACTATCGGACTTAATATCTGAGCTCATCAGTTCCCTAGACTTAGAACTACTGAAACCTAACTAATCTAAGGACAGCACACACATCCATGCCCGAGGCAGGATTCGAACCTGCAACCGTAGCAGCAGCGTGGTTCCGGACTGAAGCGCCTAGAACCGCTCGGCCACAACGGCCGGCAAAAACTACAACGTTCTTTGCGAACATAAACCCCGTAGGTGGCTGCAAATGCTCTCGGAGTAGCCCCAAATAATCATTTCCAGTCAATGATCGGTTCACTTGGACCAGAGGACCCAGTCAATTTCATGTAAACACAGCCCACACCATTACGGAGGCACGACCAGTTGCACAGTGCTTTGCTGAAATCATGGGTCCATTTCTTCGCGGGGTCTGCGCCACACTTGAACCCTATCATCAGTTCCTACCAACTGAAATGGGAACGCATCTGATCAGGCCACAGTTTTCCAGTCGTCCAAGGTTCAATTGATATAGTCACGTGCCCACGAGAAGCGATGTCGTGCTGTTGGCATAGACGCTTCTGTCGCTTGTTTGCTGCCATAGCCCATTAAAGCCAAATTACGCAGCACTGTCGTAAAGGATACTTTAGTCGAACGCCCCACATTGGTTTCTGCTGGTATTTCACGCATTTTTGCTTGACTATTAGCTCTGCCAACTCAACGAAAAATCGCTGCTCTCGATCATTAAGTGAAGTACGTCGGCCGCTGCGCTGTCCGTGCTAAGAGATAATGCTTCGCTCTTGGCGCTGTGGATCTCGGAATATTGAATTCGCTATCGATTTCTGAAATGGAATGTCCCATGCGTGTAAAATTATAGCTACAACTACAATTCCGGGATCAGAGTCTGTTAATTAGCGTCGTGCGGCCATAATCACTCGGAAACATTTTCATGCCGGCCGGGCGCTACAGTCTGGAACTGCACGACCGCTACGGTCGCAGGTTCGAACCCTGGCTCGGGCATGGATGTGTGTGATGTCCTTAGGTTAGTTAGGTTTAAGTAGTTCTAAGTTCTAGGGGACTGATGACCTTAGAATTTAAGTCACATAGTGCTCAGAGCCATTTGAACCATTTTTGAACATTTTCACCTGAATCACATACATATGGTAGCTCTACCTTTTATATCTTGAGTACGCGATACTACCGCCATCTGTATATGTACATATCGCTGTCCCATGACTTTTGTCACCTCATTGTATACCGCCTACAAAAAGCGTAGGACACACACCAAAAGGAGGGAACGTAATTAAACTTCACTGGTTGCGCAACGTATTTGATGTTATTTCAGTGATTACAAAATCAAGACCTTAGTAGTATGAGCCCAGCTGTTGGCATGACTCTCGTGTCTGGATACACGCAGTAATTCAGTTAGAAAGGATGTCATAAAACCGTTATACACTGCAGAGCCAAAGAAACTGGTTGTTGTTGTTGTTGTTGTCTTCAGTCCTGAGACTTGTTTGATGTAGCTCTCCATGCTACTCTACCCTGTGCAAGTTTCTTCCTCTCCCAGTACTTACTGCAACCTACATCTGCTTAGTATATTCATCTCTTGGTCTCCCTCTACGATTTTTACCCTCCACACTGCCCTCCAATACTAAATTTGCGATCCCTTTATGCCTCAGAACATGTCCTACCAACCGGTCCCTTCTTCTTGTCACGTTGTGCCACAAACTCCTCTTCTCCCAAATTCTGTTCAACACCTCCTCATTAGTTTTGTGATCTACCCATCTAATCTTCAGCATTCTTCTGTAGCACCATATTTCGAAAGCTTCTATTCTCTTATTGTCTAAACTATGTTTCACTTCCATACATGGCTACACTCCATACAAATACTTTCAGAAACGACTTCCTGACACTTAAGTCTATACTCGATGTTAACAAATTTCTCTTCTTCAGAAACGCTTTCCTAGCCATTGCCAGTCTACATTTTATATCCTCTCTACTTCGATCATCATCAGTTATTTTGTTCCGCAAATAGCAAAACTCCTTTACTGCTTAAAGTGTCTCATTTCCTAATCTAATTCCCTCAGCATCACCCGACTTAATTCGACTACATTCCATTATCCTCGTTTTGCTTTTGTTGATGTTTATCTTATACCCTCCTTTCAAGACACTGTCCATTCTGTTCAACTGCTCTTCCAAGTCCTTTGCTGTCACAGACAGAATTAGAATGTCTTCGGCGAACCTCAAAGTTTTTATTTCTTCTCTCAGTATTGCCTCACGTGTTCCAACATTTCTGCGGAATCCAAACTGATCTTCCCCGAGGTCGGCTTCTACCAGTTTTTCCATTCGTCTGTACAGAATTCACGTTAGTATTTTGCAGCTGTGGCTTATTAAACTGATTGTTCGGTAATTTTCACATCTGTCAACACCTGATTGCTTTGGGATTGCAATTATTTTATTCTTCTTGAAGTTGGAGGGTATTTCGCCTGTCACATACATCTTGCTCACCAGATGGTAGAGTTTTGTCAGTACTGGCTCTCCCAAGGCCGTCAGTAGTTCTAATGGAATGTTGTCTACTCCCGGGGCCTTGTTTGGACTCAGGTCTTTGAGTGCTCTGTCAAACTCTTCCCGCAGTATCGTATCTCCCATTTCATCTTCATCTACATCCTCTTCCATTTCCATAATATTGTCTTCAAGTACATCGCCCTTGTATAGTCCCTCTATACACTCCTTCCACCTTTCTACTTTCCCTTCTTTGCTTAGAACAGGGTTTCCATCTGAGCTCTTGATATTCATACAAGTGGTTCTCTTTTCTCCATAGGTCTCTTTAATTTTCCTGTAGGCAGTATCTATCTTACCCCTAGTGATATAAGCCTCTACATCCTTACATTTGTCCTCTATCCATCCCTGCTTAGCCATTTTGCACTTCCTATCGATCTCATTTTTGAGACGTTTGTATTCCGTTTTGCCTGCTTCATTTACTGCATTTTTATAAACTGGTACACCTGCCTAATATCTTATAGGGCCCGCGCGAAAGGACGAAGAGAAGCCACAACACGACGTGGCATGGACTCGACTAATGTCTGAAGTAGTGCTGGAGGGAATTGACACCATGGATTCTGCAGAACTTTCCATAAATCCATAACACTACAACGGGGTGGAGATCTCTTCTGAAGAACACGTTGAAACGCAACCCAGATACAATCAATAATGTTCACGTCTGGGGAGATTGGCGGCCGGCGGAAGTGATTAAACTCATAAGAGTGTTCCTGGAGGCACCCTACAGCAATTCTGGAATGTGAGGTGTCACATTGTGCTGCTGGAATTGCCCAAGTCCGTCGGAATGCACAATGGACATGAAACGTTGCAGGTGATGAGACAGAAAGTTTAAGTACGTGTCACCTGTCAGAGTCGAATCTAAACATATCAGGGGCCGTATATCACTCCAACTGCACACGCCCGACACCATTACACAGCCTCCACCAGCTTGAACAGCACCCCCCCCCCCCCCGCCCGCCCCCTGAGGTTGTCTCCCTACTCGTACACGTCCATACGTCCATCCGCTGGATACAATGTTAAACGAGACTCATCCTACCAGGTAGCATGTTTCCAGTCACGGACAATCCAGTGTTGGTGTTGACATGCCCAGGAAAGGCGTAAAGCTTTGTGCCGTGCATTCATCAAGGGTACGCGAGTGGGCCCTCGGCTCTGGATGTTTTGTTGAATGGTTCGCATGCTGACACTTGTTGATGGCCCAGCATTGAAATCTGCAGCAATTTGCGGAAGTCTTGCACTTCTGTCACGTTGAACGATTCTCGCCAGCCGCTGTGGCCGAGAGGTTCTAGGCACTTCAGTCCGGAACTGTGCTGCTGCTACGGTCGCAGGTTCGAATCCTGCCTCAGGCATGGATGTGTGTGATGTCCTTAGGTTAGTTAGGTTTAAGTAGTTCTAAGTCTAGGGGACTGATGACCCCAGATGTTAAGTCCCATAGTGCTTAGAGCCATTTGAATCACTTTTTTGAACGATTCTCTTCAGACGTCGTTGGTCCCATTTTGCAGGATCTTTTTCAGGCCGCAATAATGAGGGGAATGTTTAGTGTTATACCAGGTTCCTGATATTCATGGTACACTCGTCAAATGGCCATAGGGGGAAATCCCCACTTCATCGCTACCTCTGAGATGCTGTGTCCCACAGCTCATGCACCGACTATAACACCACGTTCAAACTTAGTTATTGATAACCTGCCATTGTAGCAGCAGTAACCGATCTAACAAATGCGCCAGACACTTTTGTCTTATATAGGCGTTGCCGACCGCAGCGCCGTATTGTGTCTTTTTACATGTCCCTGTATTTGAATACTGTTGTGTACATAGTTCTGCGTAGTCAGCGCGTACACAACTTTCCCACGAGAGCGCGCCCCACTAAGCACAACAGCGCCGGCGCAGCGCTCGTATGTCCCCACACTACGAGATGGCGCTGCCATAGAGACAGACCAAATTCTGCTTCTGCCGATCCGCGTATAAATGTAACGCAGCCAATGAGATTGCTGCTAACGTAGAACCTTTTCTCCTCGCACAGTAATACATGAACGCGCGAGGTATAATAATGAGTGTACAGACCTCCGATTAGTGAGTCTGCATTAGTCTGTACCAGACTGCACGAGTTCTACATTTGTCTGTACCAGTCTATAGTCAAGTTTCAGTCTGCGCCTAATAAGATTACTGTGGTGTCACCGCCAGACACCACACTTGCTAGGTGGTAGCTTTAAATCGGCCGCGGTCCATTAGTACATGTCGGACCCGCGTGTCGCCACTGTCAGGGATCGCAGACCGAGCGCCACCACAAGGCAGGTCTCGAGATACGGACTAGCACTCGCCGCAGTTGTACGGACGACGTAGCTAGCGACTACACTGACGAAGCCTCGTTCCTTTGCCGAGCAGATAGTTGGAATAGCCTTCAGCTAAGTCCATGGCTACGACCTAGCAAGGCGCCATTAGCCTTACATAGCAATTGATAATTATCGTCTAAAGCATGTCTCAACAAGAACGATGTATACAACAAGGATGGATTAAAGTTAAGTATTCCAAAAGCAACGTACTTTTCTTTATAACATTCATTGAGCGTCCTGTTTCAGACTTCACGATATTCTGCGTGAGCTTATAGCGTGCATATCGGCCCCCTCAAAATAACACTGTGTCGGCACTTCTGTCGACACATCAATTACCATATTCCTGTACATAGCCATGAAGATGAATGTATAGACACTTTTGTCAAGTATCAGAGATATATGTGAGAATAAGATTAACGTACCAGTACCAAAGGAACTTCAGATTGTCAATTGTAAATAGCATCCAGAATCAAGTTACGTAATGTCTATGCTTGTTATTATTTTAATAAATGTGTGTGAAAATTAATCAAGTTCTGTTTAAAGTTGGTCACCGTCAATCCGCTACTCTAAGCGTGCAAGTGGCATTTCTATCGTCTGACCTAACAGCAGAAGATAAACACGCTACGATAAGACCACGAGACATGTCGCTGACACTCGCCTACTTCGTTAGAGCTACAAATCAAATAATCTGATGGTGTGTGTACCGAAGGTCTTACAGTACGCCCACTACAGATACACATGAGTTTCTTTGGCGCTTCAGTGTATCTTCGCGTGAAGGAACCTTACCCACAACTGTTGTAATGATCCTCGATGTTCTCGATACTGCCACTGGGACCGAGTTGTCGTGCTGGCTAGTCCCACACATGTTGTATTGGGGACAGATCTGCGGATCTTGCCAGCCTGGAAGCACTTCAACATCATGCATAAAGTTCACAGAGACACGTGAAATGTGTGGAATAGCATTGTCATGTTGAAATGGCACCACAACACTGTCGCCTGAGAAGTAGACATGAGGATGTAGAACGTCCGTCATATATCGTTGAGCCGTCAGAGTTGCCTCGAACACTACTGACCTGAATAGCCGATGGCTCCCCACATCCTGACGACAAGAATAGCATCGCGTTGCGTCTCTAAAACACCGCCGTGATAAGGCCGACGACGGCCATTCGGGGTACAGCTGAATCACGATTCATCACTGAACACAATGCGACGACATTCGTCAATCAGGGTACCATCTCAAAAACAACAGTTTGTACTGTGGTGTTAATGACAGCTTACGTATGGATAGTAATTCCCTAACGCGACTGCTACTAGTTTCTGAGCAATGATGAAGGATGACAGACTGCGCAGGGAGCCCATTGGCAGGAACGGGATTAAGAAGTGCTTGGTGCATAATACGGCAAAGGTCCCTTGTAGTGGTTGGATGTACTCGATCGAAACCTTGACGAAAACTATGCCTGCCCTCATGTTCCCAAGTAGTCCAACATCGGGACACTGTCACATCCAAATACCTCACAAATGTGTATACTTCGCCATTCGATAAGCCAGTCAGTTGGAGACGAACCGTGGGGTCCCTTTAAAACTCTGTCCAATGTTCATATGCTGTCGCGCAAAAGTAGCCGGCATATCCGAGACCGTCAGAGTAATCAACCTATGATGATTTTGAAAATGGTTCAAATGGCTCTGAACACTGTGGGACTTAACATCTGAGGTCATCAGTCCCCTATAACGTAGAACTACTTAAACCTAACCAACCCAAGGACAGCACACATATCCATGCCTGAGGCAGGATTCAAACGTGCGGCCGTAGCAGGGTCGCGGTTCCAGACTGAAGCGCCTAGAACCGCTCGGTCACACCGGCCGGCGATGCTTTTCACGCCCCCTGTATACCCTTCGAGGCCTCGCTACAACACGAAACACGAGCAACACCAGCACACTCTAGTGGCCTTTCTACTTGTCAGAGAAAATTGTAGCACTAATCATTTACAAAAAATGGTTCAAATGGCTTGAGCACTATGGGACTCAACTGCTGAGGTTATTAGTCCCCTAGAACTTAGAACTAGTTAAACCTAACTAACCTAAGGACATCACAAACATCCATGCCCGAGGCAGGATTCGAACCTGCGACCGTAGCGGTCTCGCGGTTCCAGACTGCAGCGCCTTTAACCGCACGGCCACTTCGGCCGGCTAATCATTTACATACCCGCCACTGCTGTGTATGGGTTGCATTGACATACGATCATGTGTTTTGGCCGCTTCACTTCTTTGCCAGGCATTGCTTTTTATGTCCTCCTCCCTGTCTTCGTAATTCTCAACACGCACCTCTCCGTACTGTCTCAGCAGCTCTCAAGTTTCCGAAGGATTGTTCCATTACAAGACTGGCTGGCCAGTTTTTACATGTTGCACCGTGGTATATCGCACTTTATCTATTTGGTCGCCAGCTATCTGTTTGGTCTCCTGGTCAACCGAGCTATGGGGCGAGGAGATGGTATTTGTAGCGCCTCTGTCTATAGTGTCTGTAATGATTTCACTGTCCGTCGTAATCTACGCTCCATTGAGATTTATCTTCCGCCTATGTAGACTTACTTCTAAAACACAGATCGACTTCCATCTCGCAATTGTCCTACGTTGTTATAGGTCGAACGTTGGCTGCTCGATAAGCACGGCTGCAATTCCGTTCTCGTCCTGTCCGACCGGTAGCGTTCTTACGTCAGAACCCGAGTCGATCAGATATCATCGGTATGCTTTTTTGCGCCTTACATACAACAGGCTCAGTAATGTAACCAAGTGTGGTTGGTTATTGGTGCATATAGTAGAGCTGTCATTAATTAACGGACCAATCTAGAAAGCTGTTACTTGATTAACTTTGCTTACGCGCTTGACATCACTTTCAGGACGTGTGCCGCTTATTTATAACCACGTGCTCTTGTAGAGTTTCGCTCCCTGCGCGTCTGCTATAGGCCGCTAACACCGATTCAGGAGTTACGCACATGGAAAAGTCTATCTTGTGGCACGATAAAAAAAAGATCTGTGGTATTAGCGCACTGAGGTGTGTTGGTTCCCTTGTGCCATTTGTCTACTTCTTTTTGCAGGTCTTCGTACGGTTGTAACAGCCGCATCTATATCTGAACCCGTTTGTCGTTCTGACGCGAAGTCGCAACTTGTCTCTGGACGTTTCCTTCGGTCTCTGCCCTCTTCAGGTATCACCAGTTTTTCGCCGGCCGTGTGGTTCTAGGCGCTACAGTATGGAGCCGCGCGACCGCTACGGTCGCAGGTTCGAACCTTGCCTCGGGCATGCTTATGTGTGATGTCCTTAGGTTAGTTAGGTTTAAGTAGTTCTAAGTTCTAGGGGACTGATGACCTCAGAAGTTAAGTCACATAGTGCTCAGAGCCATTTGAACCATTTTTGAACCAGTTTGCAGTAATCATCCATAATTCGATAATACTGATTCAAGGGGTCAGCGAGATTTGGTTTAACTAATTTATTACACACAGTAAAATGCAACTTCACAAGAACACGAGAAAACCAGGAACTGTCAAAGTTAAAGGGGTAGAGAAAACATACACTATTGGCCATTAAAATTGCTACACCAAGAAGAAATGCAGATGATAAGCGGGCATTCATTGGACAAATATATTATACTAGAACTGACATGTGATTACATTTTCACGCAATTTGGGTGCATAGATCCTGAGACATCAGTACCCAGAACAACCACCTCTAGCCGTAATAACGGCCATGATACGCCTGGGCATTGAGTCAAACAGAGCTTGGATGGCGTGTACAGGTACAGCTGCCCATGCAGCTTCGACACGATACCACAGCTCATCAAGGGTAGTGACTG
This sequence comes from Schistocerca serialis cubense, assembly GCF_023864345.2. Taxonomy (NCBI): domain Eukaryota; kingdom Metazoa; phylum Arthropoda; class Insecta; order Orthoptera; family Acrididae; genus Schistocerca; species Schistocerca serialis. The sequence continues at coordinate 412,917,748 of NC_064644.1, read as the reverse complement.
GCGTATTGTGACGAGCCGGTTGATCGGCCACCATTGACCAGGCGTTTTCAATTGGTACGAGATCTGGAGAATGTTCTGGATAGGGGAGCAGTCGAACATTTTCTGTATGCAGAAAGGCCCTTACAGGACCTGCAACATGCGGTCGTGCATTATCCTGCTGAAATGTAGGGTTTCGCAGGGATCGAATGAAGGGTAGAGCCACGGGTCGTAATACATCTGAAATGTATCGTCCACTGTTGAAAGCGCCGTCAGTGCGAACAAGAGGTGACCGAGACGTGTAACCAATGGCGCCCCATACCATCACGCCGGGTGATACGCCAGTATGACGAATACACGCTTCCAATGTGCGTTCACCGCGATGTCGCCATACGCGGATGCGACCGTCATGATGCTGTAAACAGAACCTGGATTCATCCGAAAAAATGACGTTTTGCCATTCGTGCACCCAGGTTCGTCGTTGAGTACACCATCGCAGGAGCTCCTGTGCGTGATGCAGCGTCAAGTGTAACTGCAGCCATGGTCTCCGAGCTGATAGTCCATGCTGCTGCAAATGTCGTGGAACTGTTGGTGCAGATGGTTGTTCTCTTGCAAACGTCCCCATCTGTAGACTCAGGGATCGAGACGTGGCTGACGATCCGTTACAGCCATGCGGATAAGGTGCCTGTTATCTCGACTGCTAGTGATACGAGGCCATTGGGATCCAGCACGGCGTTCTGTATTACCCTTCTGAACCCACCGAGTCCATATTCTGCTAATAGTCATTCGATCTCGAACAACGCGAGCAGCAATGTCGCGATACGTAAACCGCAATCGCTATAGGCTACAATTCTAGCTTTATCAAAGTCGGAAACGTGATGGTCAGCATTTCTCCTCCTTAACGAGACATGACAACAACGTTTCACCAGGCAACGGCGGTCAACTGCTATTTGTGTATGAGAAATCGGTTGGAAACTTTCTTCATGTCAGCATGTTGTAGGTCTCGCCACCGGCGCCAGCCTTGTGTGAATGCTCTGAGAAGCTAATGATTTGCATATCACAGCATGTTCTTCCAGTCGGTTAAATTTCGGGTCTGTAGCACGTCATCTTCGTGGTGTAGCAATTTTAATGGCCAGTAGTGTAACTGGTTGTGAGTGTGTGGGGTTTACTCTGTCAAGTTGCGCAATGGATTGATCCAACAAGTACCCTTTGGCTCCTGCAAGAAACAATTTCCTCCCCACACTACTAAAGAAGTCAGACAGACGCTCCTAATGAACAACAAGGACTGCTAGAAAAACATTCAGCAACAAATATCTTGTGGAGTCGTCCGCTGTAACGAAAACACACAAAAACATGCGATATTCTTACATAACTAGTGGAATGCTTGGGTATGGGAGTGTTGCTAGTTAGTGAAAGAAAAACATTAAACGAGTGAAAAACATTATTTATTACAAAAAATTCTGAGAAATCAAGTGAAACTTTTTCTTATAAAATAATAATAAATTTCTGGGTTCTTTTCGGAACATTAGATTGCCTCTTACGGATAGGAATGCTATTATTTTACAAATTATGGATAGGTTCTTTTCTCCCTTTTCTTTCAGAATGTTACTTACTTGGCAGAATGGCTGAGATCTGCACCCACACAACTTGAATAACCTTTCTAAAGATGGTCAAGATGCGTGAGAAATTTAGTGGAGTGTACTGTTATGGAGGACAGATGGGGTTAGCATATGCTGTAGTGCACAATAGCATGAGCTGCGACGACCGTTGCCTGCATCGCTCGCTGCTGACAAATAACACAACTATCTCTTTCTATCTGGATTGACGTTCGCCAATCAAACTGTCCCTACGCCCTGATGAAGTCAAGGGCTCCTATCCGCCCCTAGTCTAACTATTGGCACACAAGGCTGTATATTGAGCAAGCAGTGAAGGAAACAAAAGAAAAAATCGGAGTAGGTATTAAAATTCATGGAGAAGAAATAAAAACTTTGAGGTTCGCCGATGACATTGTAATTCTGTCAGAGACAGCAAAGGACTTGGAAGAGCAGTTGAATGGAATGGACAGTGTCTTGAAAGGAGGATATAAGATGAACATCAACAAAAGCAAAACAAGGATAATGGAATGTAGTCTAATTAAGTCGGGTGATGCTGAGGGAATTAGATTAGGAAATGAGGCACTTAAAGTAGTAAAGGAGTTTTGCTATTTGGGGAGCAAAATAACTGATGATGGTCGAAGTAGAGAGGATATAAAATGTAGGCTGGCAATGGCAAGGAAAGCGTTTCTGAAGAAGAGGAATTTGTTAACATCCAGTATTGATTTAAGTGTCAGGAAGTCATTTCTGAAAGTATTTGTATGGAGTGTAGCCATGTATGGAAGTGAAACATGGACGATAAATAGTTTGGACAAGAAGAGAATAGAAGCTTTCGAAATGTGGTGCTACAGAAGAATGCTGAAGATTAGATGGGTAGATCACATAACTAATGAGGAAGTATTGAATAGGATTGGGGAGAAGAGAAGTTAGTGGCACAACTTGACCAGAAGAAGGGATCGGTTGGTAGGACATGTTCTGAGGCATCAAGGGATCACCAATTTAGTATTGGAGGGCAGCGTGGAGGGTAAAAATCGTAGAGGGAGACCAAGAGATGAATACACTAAGCAGATTCAGAAGGATGTAGGTTGCAGTAGGTACTGGGAGATGAAAAAGCTTGCACAGGATAGAGTAGCATGGAGAGCTGCATCAAACCAGTCTCAGGACTGAAGACCACAACAACAACCGGTCAGATAACCAGTCCACCGCGATGCCACTGAATACTCGTTCGCAGGCGTTTAACTAGTACCCTGTCCGTGTTCACACCACACAATAAGTGTGACAGCCAACACAGTGAACAACACTTAATCACGAGCGACTCAATATAGAGTGTCACTCCGATTCGCGAACGACAGAGGTGCTCTCCCAGTGAAATACTAAGGAGAGACTTTGTTCCTCGCTCTTTGCGTGCACTTACGAGTGCACTCGCTCTCGTTACGTGTTCCCGCTTGCAAGATCCCCTCGCTTCTAAACTGATACAGTTATTACTAAGCTTAGCCGCGAGTCCGTAGAGGGTGGTATATGTGACGTACAGTATAACTGGTCGGCATTTCCACCTGGAATTTGCGAGTGTAAGTCGGACCTTCCTTGATCCGCCTTGGTGTGTCGTGTCGTCGGATTTCCTCCTACCTGTGCGCGGTGCGTAAATGTCGTTCCGTGCAGATTCTTCATTGGCACATTGGATGTCTCTGTCGGTGGAAGCTAATTATTTGAAATTGCTGTCAATCAACTTTGGGGTAATTTTTTTACTCGAAATTAACCTTCAGAATGCCGTAATATCACTTTTATTCCTATTAGATCAATAATGAAACACTCATGTCACAATCTACTCGTAACAGAGAGCATGACAAGACAGGAAGAGCTCTTAACGCCGACTGCCGACTTTGGCGCGCAGTCCGTATCTCCTACTAGTTTCGTCACAGTTTGTGGATTTCCGGTCAAGTTCGTACTTACTGAGATATGCATTTGTTAATGAATGGGTCTGAATTTTAACGAGGCAAAATTATGATAAATAGTTTTAAACATCCAGAGGCTCCTCCTAGTATTCATGTTGTCATAAATGACTTTAATTATTAAATATAAATAATCAAACTCGGTGACTTTGGCGCCAAGATGGCGGTACTTCCCCTCATGTATATTTCCCAGGCTGACGCTTGTTGCTACGGTCCAGCGCTGAGACCCACCCCACTACGCGCGACATATGGTCGCTTCATCACATAGCCAGCCAGCGTGGGAAATGCTCTCTGACTCATGGCCGGCTACGGACTACAGCACTTCCTAATTATCGTGAATACATCAATAAGAGACAATAATTTATTAATACTGGTAAAAATGTCTTCCTCACGTAAGAGGCACCTTACACGCTCCAAGAGCGACAACGGAACAGCCCCTTTTTCTGGAAAAGTTGCAAGGGTATATCATTCACTGCCTTCCCTCACGCCTCTGACTCTTTGCGTCAAAAATACTCTGCCAATCAGCGTTGCTCTTCTAAATGGGAGAATGACGTTTCGTTTGAGTCGACCAATGCGGAAATCTGTAGCATCTCTGTTAGGCGTATACTGTTCTCCTGTGAGAACTCCATAACTATGCATTCGGTCCGTGAAAAAATTCGTCCTCTGGGTGTTCCCATACAATGTAGCAGAATTTGCTTTTTAGTCGAACACAGGGGTCGTTATCCCTTTGCTCTGGCAAAAGCTGTCTTCTCTCTGGGTGGTCACTTCGGCCGAAATAGGTATGTTGTTGACCCAGCCCTCTAGAGGGACAGTCTTCCCAGGGGGCTGGTTTCCTCTTTAGAACGAAAATTCCTGTGGCCGTCATGCTGTGTACGCCAGCCTCAACTTTTTTCAACCTCGGAGCGCACTTGCGATTTACTTATTAGATCTGCATATCGCTTATATGAATTCATACAAAATTGGCTCTACCTTATCGAGTTTGGGTTCGAATGAAGCGTCTTGATGTGCAGAGTACGATTGTCAGGACAGAATATGTAAGAAATGAAGGTCAGGAGACCACGCCACCTTACATGGTTCATGGCCATGGTTTAAATTGATGTAATTGGTGGAAAGAAAACGATATGTGGAAGATATCTTAAAAGATTTTTGTGTTCTATAAGACGAGCTTTGTTGTAATGATTGTTACTGTGAATGTATTATAAGCAATAAAGAAGTAAGTAATAAAGAAGCAATAAGCAATAAAGAAGTAATAAAGAAGTGTGTGGCAACTACAACTGATTTCAATTGTGATTTCGGTGTGTCCTTAGGGACTACACCACAGATGGCGTACGAAAATGATGAAATAGCATATCTAATTGATAGGCTATAATTTAATGAAAGATGTACTCAAATAAACGGCTTTCAACAATAGAAACTTGAAAATCAAGAATGCATTATAACAGTCACAAATTGTACAATTTCTTTATGTAAATTTCATGTTTCGCTCATTTGGTCGTTGCTAAGCCCATGTTCTCTTTGCCTGTTCATGAAAAAAAAGACCAAATCTGTTGTTCTACTTGGAAAATTATATTAGTATATGACCTCCATAAATTAGGCAGTCACACACAACATCCACATTTTCATTAAAATCTACCATTATTTTTTCACGGCAGTACTGACGCAAAACGTTATTGAAAAGTTGTAGTGACAAGTTTAAAGAACATTACATGTCAGTGCTTAGCATATTACAGCATGGGGAAAAGTGTATGTCCTATGAGTCTTTTGGTTTTGAAATGAACACATTAAAGGCAAGGGAAGAGAAAAAAAGGGGTGAGATCTTGACGTCAAACGATCGGATCGAGTCTGAGGAAAAAATCAGAAGCGATGATGTTGGAGCTGAACTGAAAACTGACAGCAGGATTGTCAGAATACAGATATAAACAATGATTGTGCCATCTATATACAAAACATAAACGAGAAACGTTTCTCATAGCAAGTTCATCGTTACTAAACCAAAGAGAGACAAGTTACCGACCACATCAAGGAACGGCTTTTCGCTTAAACTTGTGCGGAAGGACAGCAACAACAAGAACAGAGGAAGGAGGCAAAAACCTATCAAATTCTTTCTTTGGGCAGAGTGAAGTTGAAAAGCTCAACAGTGGAAACTTACTCCTCTGCACACGGCAAGCTTCTTTTCTCCTTTCTGGAATGCTGACCTTTCTTGCCCCTTTGCATAGATGCGGGAAAAAGATTCTATTGACATTGTTCATATCTGCAGCCATTTTTCCCGCTTGGTAACTTTAGTTAACTTATGATGAAATATAACTTCCTCTTGAGTTACTGCTCACAAAAATACAATGTAAAGTTCATTCATTTCCAACAACCTTGACGTAGATGTGACGTTAAATTCAAACCTTCCTTGCACCAATCGCTGCAGCGTAGATAAACCGACGCAATGTTCACCAGAGCATGCTGCAAGTAGAAGCCCGCTAGGAAAGCAGCGGAACTCTGCACGGTAAAATCAATGTTGACTCTGAGATCACGGTGTGTTGGCAGACTACGCACAGAGGCATTTAGCTAGTCACTATTCCCGCACTGCATACGCAGTTGGAACGAGAAGAAACTTTGCCATTGGTACAATAGGAAGTTTCCTCTGCTATACGCTATACACTGGTTTTCATACTATGGATGTAGATCTTTCTGTAGATGTATTCGTAAATAAAAGAGGTTTGATGACAAGGTATCTGTCACGTAATTAGCTGATTGATACCATAATTTAATTACTACATGCAGTTTATTCGGACTGTTAACGACGCAGATTTAGATACGTAACTCTAATCAACACAAATGCCTTTTGTCTTAGTGTTAACTGTTTTATTATTATTACTACTATTATTATCAAGTGTTCTGCTTTTACATCTACATCAACACAACTTCTCTACAGTTCACACTGAATTGCTTGGCAGAGGTATCATAGAACCGCTTTCAGACTTGGGAAAAATGAACATCTATATTTTTCTGTGGATGCTCTCATTTCTCTATTTTATCACGTTGGCCATTTCTACATATTATTTGGATTGGAGTCAACAAAGTATTTCCATATTAGGAGTGGAGAGTTAGTGATTGAAATGTCGAGGAAAGGTCTCACCACAATGATCACGTCTTTCTTTACATGGTTGCCACATCAACTCACTTGTCCGTGATATTCTCTTCTCTATTTCACGATAATACAAAACGAACTACCCTTTTTTGAGCTTTCTCAATGTCTTCTGTCAAACCTATCCGGTAAGCACCCCAAACCGCGCAGCAGTAGTCCAGAAGAGAAAGGACGAGCGTATTGTAGGCAGTCTTCTGAGAAGCTTTGTTGCATCTTCTGCGCGCACTGGCAATAAAAGGCAGTCTTTGTTTCGCTTTACCCATAAGATTTTCTGTGTGGTGGTTCCAATTGAAGTCGGTAATTTTTGTCTCTATATTCTCTACTACTTAGTTGGCTCGACAACCTTTAATGGAAGTTCCGTAAACGTAAAGTCTCTTCTCTTGTTGGCTCTGTCTTCTGCCTCCTTCTTCTTTTGTGATATTCATAGTAAACAAAAGAACACACTTTTTAAGTGCCTACAATTTTTATTTAGTTGACAAAAGTCAGAAACAAAGAATAAAAACACAGATTGAAGAATAACAACGAATGCAAGAAGAATACTCAATAGAATGAGATTTTCACTCTGCCGCCGAGTGTGCGCTGATATGAAACTTCCTGGCAGATTAAAACTGTGTGCCGGACCGAGACTCGAACTCTGGCCCTTTGCCTTTCGCAGGCAAGTGCTCTACCATCTGAGCTACCCAAGCGCAACTCACGGCCCTTCCTCACAGCTTTACTTCCGCCAGGCAAAGGTCCCGATTTCGAGTCTCGGTCCGTTGCACAGTTTTAATCTGCCAGGAAGTTTCAGAATACTCAATAGTTTAGCGGATCGAGATGATGTGCAGTGTAGAGAAACGCGATGGTTGTAAATAGAAGATACCTTAGACGGGAAAAGTCTAACTTGTAGCAAGTTCCCGCTCCACTGTGAAAACTTCGTCATTAGTTTGCGAATGCAAACAAATCTCCAAATCTCCAGTTTCCATCAACAGTTGGTGCTATTCAGTCAATTTTCGAGCGGGCAAGCCAGCCATAAACAGCGCTTCTTTCGAAATGTCGACTGAACCCCTTACTGCCATTTCCGAAGATAGCAGTGACTGCCTGATTAATGTAAATTGGTGTTGTTTATACCTTGAAATTCAAAGAGATATAACTCAAAGATGGTACGCTATGATATTCGAGGCTCATGCATCACCAATGACGTAACCTGCACAGCAGCGCCATAATCACAGAAAGAAATGCATTAAAGATGAAATGACGCGATCGCTGCCTGTAAATAATGGCAGATCTGGTAACACAAGCGATATCTCTGCATACATACTGAGTCCGGTGCCAGCGGCAGATTTCACAGCACCAGGAAACGTAGACTCACGTCAGAACAAAACTTCCTATGACACAGAAGGAAAATTTGAGAGGCTAGATGGAGCGCCCTCCAGGTTGACTGGCTTACGTTCAAATCCACCTCTTTCTTGATCACAAATGTCCAAAACGACGAGGCTGTGGTGACGATCTGAACATTCTCGTAATGGACTGTATAACTAGCACAAATACAATGTTCATCCATAGCAGTAAAGGGGAAGAATGCGCCGTACGTGCCTTAAGCACCGTTCTTGAACCGTGTGTATTGTTTTCCGTACATAAAACTAGCGTTGCACAGGTATGTAGTTATTCCATTCTTCTATTAGTCCATCTCCTCCTTCCCCCTCTCTGTGTCCATCTTCTTCTCCCCTCTCCCTGTCCATCTTCACCTCTTTCCTTTTTCTGTCCATCTTCTCTCTGCTCTCTCTGTCCATTTGTCGCTACCCCCCCCCCCCCCCCCCTCTTTGCCCATCTCCTCTACTGCAGTATCTGCTTCCATCTCCCACTTCCCCTCGCTCTCCGTCCATCTTCTTCTCCCCCCTTTTCTTTCTCCTTGTTATCACGCACTTCCCAATAGGGCGTTGGTGGTTATTTCCAGATCGTAACTAATGTGTTTCCGAATTTGGTTGAAATCGTTTCAGGGGCCTAGCGTGAACTTTTTCTCTTCACTTTTTCTGAAAACACACATGTCAAATATATTTCACACATAAATAGGGTGTTACAAAATGGTACGGCCAAACTTTCAGGAAACATTCCTCACACACAAATAAAGAAAAGATGTTATGTGGACATGCGTCCGGAAACGCTTAATTTCCATGTTAGAGCTCAATTTTATTTTCGTCAGTAGGTACTGTACTTCCTCGATTCACCGCCATGATTTCATACGGGATACTCTACCTCTGCTGTTAGAACATGTGCCTTTACAAGTACGACACAACATGTGGTTCATGCACGATGTAGCTCCTGCACATTTCAGTCGAAATGTTCGTACGCTTCTCAACAACAGATCCGGTGACCGATGGATTGGTAGAGACGGACCAATTCCATGGCCTCCACGCTCTCCTGACCTCAACCCTCTTGACTTTCATTTATGGGGGCTTTTGAAAGCTCTTGTCTACGCAACCCCGGGACCAAATGTAAAGACTCTTCGTGCTCGTATTGTTGACGGCTGTGATACAATACGCCATTCTCCAGGGCTGCATCAGCGCATCAGGGATTCCATGCGACGGAGGGTGGATGCATGTATCCTCGCTAACGGAGGACATTTTGAACATTTCCTGTAACAAAGTGTTTGAAGTCGCGCTGGTACGCTCTGTTGCTGTGTGTTTCCATTCCATGATTAATGTGATTTGAAGAGAAGTAATAAAATGAGCTCTAACATGGAAAGTAAGCGATTCCGGAAACATGTCCACAAAACATATTTTCTTTCTTTGTGTGGGAGGAATGTTTCCTGTAAGTTTGGCCGTACCTTTTCGTAACACCCTGTATAACATATTTAGCACATATTTCTTCATATGTTTATCATGTACCTCTAGAGAATTGTGCTCTTAAGTTTCACTTTCACGCAGCTAAATGTTTGTGACGTCGTATCAAGAGCTCAGATGGAAACCCAGTTCTAAGCAAAGAATGGAAATCAAAAAGGTGGAAGGAGTATATAGAGGGTCTATACAAGGGCGATGTACTAGAGGACAATATTAACGAAATGGAAGAGGATGTAGATGAAGATGAAACGGGAGATATGATGCTGCGTGAAGAGTCTGACAGAACACTGAAAGACCTGAGTCGAAACAAGGCCCCGGGAGTAGACAAGATTCCATTAGAACTACTGACAGCCTTGGGAGAGCCAGTCCTGACAAAACTCTACCATCTGGTGAGCAAGGTGTATGAGACAGGCGAAATACCCTCTGACTTCAAGAAGAATATAATAACTGCAATCCCAAAGAAAGTAGGTGTTGACAGATGTGAAAATTACCGAACAATCAGTTTAATAAGCCACAGCTGCAAAATACTAACGCGAATTCTTTACAGACGAATGGAAAAACTAGTAGGAGCCGAACTCGTGGAAGATCGTTCGGATTCCGCAGAAATGTTGGAACACGTGAGGCAATACTGAGCCTACGACTTATCGTAGAAGCTAGGTTAAGGAAACTCAAACCTACGTTTCTAGCATTTGTAGACTCAGAGAAAGTTTTTGACAATGTTGACTGGAATACTCTCTTTCAAATTCTAAAGGTGGCAGAGGTAAAACACAGGGAGCGAAAGGCTGTTTACAATTTGTACAGAAACCAGGTGGCAGTTATAAGAGTCGAGTGGCATGAGAGAAAGTTTTTGACAATGTTGACTGGAATACTCTCTTTCAAATTCTAAAGGTGGCAGGGGTAAAACACAGGGAGCGAAAGGCTGTTTACAATTTGTACAGAAACCAGGTGGCAGTTGTAAGAGTCGAGTGGCATGAGAGAAAGTTTTTGACAATGTTGACTGGAATACTCTCTTTCAAATTCTAAAGGTGGCAGGGGTAAAACACAGGGAGCGAAAGGCTGTTTACAATTTGTACAGAAACCAGGTGGCAGTTGTAAGAGTCGAGTGGCATGAGAGAAAGTTTTTGACAATGTTGACTGGAATACTCTCTTTCAAATTCTAAAAGTTGCAGGGGTAAAACACAGGGAGCGAAAGGCTGTTTACAATTTGTACAGAAACCAGGTGGCAGTTGTAAGAGTCGAGTGGCATGAGAGAAAGTTTTTGACAATGTTGACTGGAATACTCTCTTTCAAATTCTAAAGGTGGCAGGGGTAAAACACAGGGAGCGAAAGGCTGTTTACAATTTGTACAGAAACCAGGTGGCAGTTGTAAGAGTCGAGTGGCATGAGAGAAAGTTTTTGACAATGTTGACTGGAATACTCTCTTTCAAATTCTAAAGGTGGCAGGGGTGAAACACAGGGAGCGAAAGGCTGTTTACAATTTGTACAGAAACCAGGTGGCAGTTATAAGAGTCGAGTGGCATGAGAGAAAGTTTTTGACAATGTTGACTGGAATACTCTCTTTCAAATTCTAAAGGTGCCAGGGGTGAAACACAGGGAGCGAAAGGCTGTTTACAATTTGTACAGAAACCAGGTGGCAGTTATAAGAGTCGAGTGGCATGAATGGGAAGCAGTGGTTGGGAAGGGAGTGAGACAGGGTTGTAGCCTCTCCCCGATGTTATTCAATCTGTATATTGAGCAAGCAGTAAAGGAAACAAAAGAAAAATTCGGAGTAGGAATTGAAATACATGGAGAAGAAATAAAAACATTGAGGTTCGCCGATGACTGTAATTCTGTCAGAGACAGCAAAGGACCTGGAAGAGCAGCTGAACGTAATGGACAGTGTCGTGAAAGGGGGATATATGATGAACATCAACAAAAGCAAAACGAGGATAACGGAATGTAGTCGAATTAAGTCGGGAGATGCTGAGGGTATTACATTAGGAAATGAGACACTTGAAGTCGTAAAGGAGTTTTGCTATTTGGGGAGCGAAATAACTGATGATGGTCGAAGTAGAGAGGATATAAAATGTAGACTGGCAATGGCAAGGAAAGCGTTTCTGAAGAAGAGATATTTGTTAACATCGAGTTTAGATTTAAGTGTCAGGAAGTCATTTCTGAAAGTATTTGTATGGGGTGTAGTCATGTATGGAAGTGAAACATGGACAATAAATAGTTTGGACAAGAAGAGAATAGAAGCTTTCGAAATGTGGTGCTACAGAAGAATGCTGAAGATTAGATGGGTAGATCACATAACTAATGAGGAGGTATTGAATAGGATTGGGGAAAAGAGATGTTTGTGGCACTACGATTTTTACCCTCCACGTTGCCCTCCAATACTAAATTTGTGATCCTTTGATGCCTCAGAAAATGTCCTACCAACCGATCCCTTCTTCTAGTCAAGTTGTGCCACAAATTTGTCTTCTCCCTGTCACTTAAATCAATACTCGATTTTAACAAATTTCTCTTCTTCAGAAATGCTTTTCTTGCCATTTCCAGTCTACATTTTATATCCTCTCTATTTCGACCATCATCAGTTATTTCGCTCCCCAAATAGCAAAACTCCTTTACGACTTCAAGTGTCTCATTTCCTAATGTAATACCCTCAGCATCTCCCGACTTAATTCGACTACATTCCGTTATCCTCGTTTTGCTTTTGTTGATGTTCATCATATATCCCCCTTTCACGACACTGTCCATTACGTTCAGCTGCTCTTCCAGGTCCTTTGCTGTCTCTGACAGAATTACAGTCATCGGCGAACCTCAATGTTTTTATTTCTTCTCCATGTATTTCAATTCCTACTCCGAATTTTTCTTTTGTTTCCTTTACTGCTTGCTCAATATACAGATTGAATAACACCGAGGATAGGCTACAACCCTGTCTCACTCCCTTCCCAACCACTGCTTCCCTTTCATGCCCCTCGACGCCTATAACTGCCATCTGGTTTCTGTACAAATTTTAAATAGCTTTTCTCTCCCAGTATTGTTCCCCTGCCAAGGTTCGTAAGGAATTTAAATTATATATAAGCTTTAGCCCAAGTCACTAGATTCTCTCCTTCTGAAATACCGGATTGTTAAAGTAGGGCTATTCGCGCGTTGTTAGCTGTATTATTTTTTGATCCCCCGCCACCGCCTTTGATAGGTAGACGGTTGCTTGTCTTACCCTAACAGCGATGATTTCCAGACAGTGAGTGATATGTGTAACAAGTTTAATTGAAATGGGTTCAGTGATTTAGGAAGATATGTGGAACATACATATATACCAACATACATATGACGGGCACTCATATAAAAACCGAACACCCTCCACAACGGGGCCATGGACTGAATGGCTCTCTTCAAAAGTAATTATCACACGCATTAAGACATTTGTCCTACTGGGATCAGAGACGATCAGGTCCTCTTAGAACGCGGTCGACCGCTGACGGATCCGCAACCGCACTTTCAAGTCCCACTGAAACCGATGTCCACGAGTGTCTATCTTCAGGTCGCGAAATATGTGAAAATGATATGTTGAAGGTTCAGAGCGGTAAGGCGGATGTGGGAGCGTTTTCCAACCAAACCGATGAAATATTACGGAGGATGTTGCAGTGTTTCCCAGCCAAACCGCTGAAGCGTAGCCTTCGTCCGATTGGAGGAATGGGGTGGCCATTGTTGTGCAAGAGGATGATTCCATCCGACAGAATTCCGACAGCCCGAGGGCAAATGGTAAAGTTAACAATGGAAACATCTCCCCTGCCGAAGAAATCCGAAGTTGTTCAGACAAATGAAGGTCATAATGAACTTTTTCTTCGACTGCAGTGGCCTTCTGCTCGTCGAGTTACTCGAGCGTGGAACCACTATCAGTACACAGCATTATGAAGACACTTTGCAAAAAGTGCGACGCGCCATAAAGTCAAAACGCCCAGGTATGCTGCCGGACGTAATCATCTCGTTGCATGATAACATCACCCCCAAACTGCCAATCGGACGAAAGCTACGCTTCAGTGTTTTGGTTGGGAAACGCTACATCCTCCGTACAGTCTGCATCCTTTACCGTGTGATTTTCTCATCTTTGGCGACCTGCAGAAAGATATGCGTGGACGTCGGTTGCAGACGGACGAAGAAGTGCAAGAGTGCGGATCTGTAGGCTGCAGACCGCTTTCTACAAAACAGGAATTGATAGTTTCGTCTCCGACTGTGATACATATCCTCATGTGTGTGGTGATTATTTTTAAAAGGGACCTTTCCATGGCCCCGTTGTGGCCGGCGTTCAGTTTCCATTTGACTGCCCCTTAGTTATACGTACATCCGTTTTTTTTAAGAATATTTATCGATTTACCACTTTGATGCAATGGACAAAAGAGACATTACGCTTTAACACCGGTTCTAGCGGTTCTAGGCGCTACAGTCTGGAACCGCGCGACCGCTACGGTCGCAGGTTCGAATCCTGCCCCGGGCATGGATGTGTGTGACTTCCTTAGGTTAGTTAGGTTTAAGTAGTTCTATGTTCTAGGGGACTGATGACCTCAGAAGTTAAGTCCTATAGTGCTCAGAGCTATTTGAACCATTTTCTGAACCGGTTCTATCGTTTATAATGAGCTCAATTAGTCGAAAGAAGAGAGTCCACAAGTTTTCTCAGGTATGCCACACCAGCTGACGTCATTCAGTCACTATTAGATCCCGCAGAGCTACAGAACTGTGGAGATATTAACTGCTAAGTTTCTCACGTTGTGCCAGATAGTCCTAGATACTTCCTGCTAGCTTAGGATAGATTGATTGGCGGGAAAGGCGAGGTGTGATAGGATTTGTTGATATTTGTCATATTAGGAGCGTATTTTGCAGTCATGTGAAGGTGACTGTTGTGGCTTTGGAAGACCGGAGTGACCATAGGTTAGTCGACACGAAGATGTAGGAGGTGGACAACACCTGGCCACCGAGAATGTTGAAATAACCATTCCAGTTCTCGTGCACGGTAACCTGAACGGTAGGTGCAGGTATGGGTTCTAGAAAAAGATCTACAGCATCACAGTAAACTACTTCCGATTCGAATTATGTCCTCCATACATTGCGCAGTCAGCACTCCATTGACAACGATATACCGCCCTGGTGGGAGACCACCAGGAAATACCACCTAAACTGCGAAAATCTGGAGGAAATCCCAGCCAAACCCGATGGGATGTTACAATTTTCGAGAAGTATTAATTTGGGATTTTTTCTAGCTATTTTTCTTGCTGTCCAACAAGATTTTCTCAATCGTTCGAACTTCCTTTGTGTTTAATATTTTTAATTTTTATTTAGACTTTAATACTGGTGATATATCAACAAAAAATTTCTTGTTAATAGCTCGTTGAATATATTTGATTTAATCTTAAGGTACTATAATTTCCGCACTTGGAACTGAATGTATACTTTTTGTGTCAGTGGACTGGATTTTTTTCTTGAGAGAGAAAGACAGCGTGTGTGTGTGTGTGCGTGTGTGTGTGTGTGTGTGTGTGTGTGTGTGTGTGTGTGTGTGTGTGTGTGTGTGTGTGTGTGTATCGACAGAAACAAAAGACGAACTATAAACACGGAACGATATTTGTCAACACTATACACTGTAAACACACACGCACACTCAGTGAGAAGTGGAAGTCAAATGTTGAAACAAATGTGGTCAAAAAACGGCCGAAAATCAGGATCTGGATTATGCAGACCGAGTAAATACATCTCCAAGATGACTCACATGGGTTAACAAAATCAGGAATTGTAGGTAACACAAAATAATAATTTAAGCTCACGAAACTTGCGCTGCAAAACCTGTTTCTTTCCGGAAAAAGAAGAGAATAAGAAGAGAAAACTTAATATTGTAACATATTTGTAACTATATGTAACGCATTTGTTACACACATAAAACAAACATGTAGGCTGCTACTGAAGATGCTTCACAAATAAAAGAAATGAAAACTTTATGGCAAAAAACAAACTTCCTTTCCTTTAGTTACAAAGTCGCAGTAGATTCGGAAGGAATTACGGAACGACGGAAAATGCAAAAAATGACGATCTGTGAAATTTATTCATAGAACACTGAATCAGTTACATTAAGAACTGACAATCTGAGACTCCTGCGCACCCTCAATAGTTTTCTATCACCCTCAACAGTTTTCTGTGAATTCCCTTGATTGGATTTCCATCTATGCTCGTCTCTTGTTAGGTCGCATAAGTTTATTCATGAACCTGGTCATCTGTCTTCTCTGTGACATGCGAGTTCCGAATTTCACATCTTGTATTCTTCGAGTCACGAGTCTCGGCGGTTCAGAAGGTACGTGCAATACGAATAAACATTAAGCAGTCAGTCACAGACTAGAATTCGGAATGGCTGCATCAGTCACAAAAGCTTTTTCGCAATTATAGTATTTTCTGGAGGTTGAATTGCAACATTGCTTACGGTAAACAATACTATGACACGTTACTTAATAAAATTGGAAACAAATGTCTGTTCGATTATTTTTTTGTATTTTTATCCTCCCTTTGCATCTTGGTCTTTTAAATTTTTCGAGGATTGCATAGAACATGAAACTGTAGTACGCAGAAAAGTAATTTTTGTAGCCAAAAGGGTTTAATTTGACCGTAAACGGCTGTAATACTGAGCTTGTCCTTAAGCTCACCTAGTTTGTCACAGAAAACGAGTAGCCTTTGTCAACATGTCCCTTGCTCAAACCTACCGTTCGCTGCAAACTCATGGATTCAGCTGTCCACAGGTTCCAGTCTTAATGCCTTTTCATAAAATCACAATAAAAGTATTTATCCATTTTTTGTCTTATTCAACATATTCTTTGTTTTCGTTTGCTCTGCAAATGTGTACAATAGATTCAACAACTCATTTTTACTCAAAGACAAAAGTGGTTATCTAAATTTTTAATGTATTTGTACAATACTGTTTCGTATTAATCACTGAATGTTTTCGGGAAAAACTTGTTATTTGCTGAAGCGGATTTCGTGGCCATCCCTTTGTTTTCCCGTAAAGTTTTAGCTCCACCATCCAACGTACCTCCAGGAACCGAGTCTTTCTAACTCGCTTCACTGACAATCATTTCAAGCAGCCTTCCTTCATGGTATATGAATTCCTTTTATCACCTGACTTCACCAGCTTTGCTTCGACCGGTACGGCGCGAACGTACCATTGTTGCGTTTTAAAATTCCCGTTCTTATTAATTGTGCTAAACATTGTCACAGCTTAGAACGTACTGCACAAAATAACTAACATAGTAGCAAGCAATGTAATAGCCAAACCAGATGGTATCACTGCACTGGTACACACAGCATTAACTAATGTCCAAATATCCAAGTGAAACACTTCCTGCTGTGGGGAGGCGGGTGGATGATAAAACTGATTTAATTTTATTTTGTTCGCCGTCTTTTTTACAAGAGCCTGAAAATTATTTCTGCAGTCAGCCAGAAAGCGACGGAGAATACACTGACCTTAATTTACAGTCTGCAAGTCTACATTCTTCTTGTACTCGCTGAAAGAAATATTTTTACTCTCTATTTATTCAACGGGATCAGGAACTATTATTGTAAGTGAAAGTTTTGCGTTCTAACTGATTGATATATCTGATAAAATTTTACACACAGCCGGCCGCGGTGGTCTAGCGGTTCTAGGCGCTACAGTCTGGAACCGCACGACCGCTACGTCGCAGGTTCAAATCCTGCCTCGGGTATGGATGTGTGTGATGTCCTTAGGTTAGTTAGGTTTAAGTAGTTCTAAGTTCTAGGGGACTGATGACCACAGATGTTAAGTCCCATAGTGCTCAAAGCCATTTTTTTTACACACACAATATAGTAATATTCCAGATAATGATAATAATAGTAATAATGTCTCTATCATAAACATAGCTATGAGTTCAGAGGCGACCTCTAAGGTAAGTTCTCTTTAAATGGCCTTTCTACCTGTCTTTTAATAATCAAATTTAATTGCTCGCCACAAAAGTGGGAAATAATCTCGCCACTTGCAACTCTATTTTGTTAACATTACGGGCGGTACTGTGTACGTGCGCTAAATCTAAGCGATCCAAGACGGTGTACAGTACTCGCGAGTTCGCTTCCTATCTGTACCGAACACACGAGTTTTGTAGCAGACTGGCTGTGACGTCATCCGAGGCAGCGCGTAAGCCGTCGTTCGACTGACGCGGACCGATTGATAGCTGGGTGGCAACTGCGTGTCGCTGCCTCTCCGGCCGTCTTTATACGTGGGCGCAGAGGATGGCCGTAGGGAACATCTGCCTTCATCTGCTGTATGCCCGGGTAACAGCATCTAAATCGCCGCTTTCTCGGACACGTGTTATTTATTAACTCGGTCATGAATCAATTTATGATCTATGTAATTTTTGTATGAATGGGGCTAAGTTGGCCTTAATCACAGAAAAAGTTTTAGCCCCACTGCATTTAAACTTTGCCTGCTAGAATTCTTAGAACAGAACCGACAGCAGAACATGACCTCTGGATTCCACCTTTAAGAGACCTTGTATTGGTTATTATTTACATTACGGTCTTGAAACTTGTTACGGCTTTATTATTTAATGTAATTAATCAAGTGTTGTAATCAGAACTTTCTATCATTAATATAAATGATACTTAATCTATTACAAGTAAAAATATTTTGTTTCAGATTTAGTTTTTAGTGAATTACTTGAAAACTGTTATAAGTAGTTTAATGGGGCCACCTAGTTAACGTTTTTATATCAAACTGAAGCTTCATACGGCCGGCCGGAGTGGCCGAGCGGTTAAAGGCGCTACAGTCTGGAACCACACGACCGCTACGGTCGCAGGTTCGAATCCTGCCTCGGGCATGGATGTGTGTGATGTCCTTAGGTTAGTTAGGTTTAAGTAGTTCTAAGTTCTAGGGGACTTATGACCACGGCAGTTGAGTCCCATAGTGCTCAGAGCCATTTGAACCATTTTTTTGAAGCTTCATACGGATTTTCATATTTCTGAATCTAATATTCAGCGCCTTCAATTTTTCGTGAAAACACCGAATTCTGACTAAAACATTGTTCCGGTCAAGTTGAGACTTGTAACAGTTGATTTTGACATACATGCAGATTCTGAACAGTTTTTCGCTTTCTAGCTTTATCATTTAGCGCCACTTGTTTTTTACTTTAGGGAAACATATTCATCTGATCACTCTGTGATTTAACAATTCAAACATTAATATACTGAAGCATGTGTTGACAAACTTTGGAAAAGCTACTTTAATTTTTAATTTCATCCTTCAGTCCAATACTGGTATGTTACGCGCAGGCGCGTTATGACGTCATGGCTCTAGTAGCAGTGAACTGGAATAAGTCCTGGCACACTCGCTAGTCTCTGTATCTCTGAAACGGTTCAGCGCTTGTTTCGCTACACTGTATGTATTCACTGCCAAGGAGCTCACAACTTCACGCATAAAACATACGTGAGTACTTGACACAAAAAGAAATTAAACAAAGAGTAGCATCGCATTAGCTTTCAAGAAACTCGTGCACCACTCGAAAACAGACATTACACAAACATGGCGGCAATGGGGCCTCCACTAGCATTCGACAGCCCCTGTTTACACTGCCAGTGCAGATGCAGCACGCCCTGCTCCCACCACCCCCACCACCCCCACCACCACAACAACAAGGATGGCAGCACATACCGCACAAAATCACTCAGCGTGCACGTCGATAAGCAACAAGAAACGTGGCGCGTGCGATGGCAGGCTAATCAATCCCCATCAATACACAGAAATCCTTACAAACTCAGCGGATCACAACGATGAACAAACGAAAAGTGTTATAATTAACTATATCCATACTTTCATACCTAGTATTCTTCAACAACTGGCTCCAGCCATACCAGTTGGTGCTCAGGCTGTTAGCAGAGTTATTAGACTTAGTGCAACTGGTCTGCTCTCTTCATTTGTTTAAGTGACAGCGAAAATTATCAAGAGCATATTGCCGATTCATTGTTGCTGCAAGTATCCACAAACAAGTCGGACACATAGCTGACAATGGAGTGCACCAAAGCGTTCTGTTACTTTTGACTATAAAATGATTATACATTGTCGGTCAATCTATAACTATGCATGTTTTGTCTATAACTCTTCCTTTCAGACCGAGAGGAAGAATTATATGGGCAAAAGAACAAATATTGTTAACTATTTCGATCTGAGACTGAGATACACTATGTGATCAAAAGTATCCGGACACCTGGCTGAAAATGACTTACAGGTTTTTGGCGCCCTCCATCGGTAATGCTGGAATTCAATATAGTGTTGGCCCACCCTTAGCCTTGATGACAGCTTCCACTCTCGCAGGCATACGTTCAATTAGGTGCTGGAAGGTTTCTTGGGGAATGGCAGCCCATTCTTCACGGAGTGCTGCATTGAGGAGAGGTGTCGAAGTCGGGCGGTGAGGCCTGACACGAAGTCGGCGTTCCAAAACATCCCAAAGGGTATTCTATAAGATTCATGTCAGGACTCTGTGCAGGCCAGTCCATTACAGGGATGTTATTGTCATGTAACCACTCCGCCACAGGCTATGCATTATGAACAGGTGCTCGATCGTGCTGAAAGATGCAATCGCCTTCCTCAAATTGATCTTCAACATTCGGAAGCAAGAACGTGCTTAAAGCATGAATGTAGGCCTGTGCTGCAATAATGCCACGCTGAACAACAAGAGCTGCAAGCCCCCTCGATGAAAAACACGACCACACCATAACACCACAGGCTCCGAATTTTACTGTTGCCACTACAGATGAAGTTCACCGGGCATTCTCCATACCCACACCCTGCCATCGTATCGCCACATTGAGTACCGTGATTCGTGACTCCACACAACGTTTTTCCACTGTTCAGTCGTCCAGTGTTTACGCTCCTTACACCAAGTGAGTCGTCGTTTGGCATTTACCGGCGTGATGTGTGGCTTATGAGCAGACGCTCGAACATGGCTCGGCTCTGAGCACTATGGGACTTAACTGCTGAGGTCATCAGTCCCCCCGAACTTAGAACTACTTAAACCTAACTAACCTAACGACACCACACACATCCATGCCCGAGGCAGGATTCGAACCTGCGACCGTAGCGGTCTGGATAGATGTCTGCCTATTACACATTACGACCCTCTGAAGCTGTCGGCCGTCTCTGTCAGACGAGGTCGGCCTGTACGCTTTTGTGCTGTACGTGTCGCTTCACGTTTCCACTTCACTGTCACATCTGAGACAGTGGTCCTAGGGATGTTTAGGAGTGTGAAAATCTCGCGTACAGACGTATGACACAAGTGACAACCAATCACCTGACCACGTTCGAAGCCGTGAATTCCGCGGAGTGCCCCATTCTGCTCTGTCACGATGTCTAATGGCTACTGAGGTTGTTGATATTGAGTATCTGACAGTAGGTGGCAGCACAATGGATCTAACATGAAAATCGTATATTTTTGGCGGTGTCCTGATACTTTTGATCACATAGTGTATGTACAATCACTGACCGCTGCGGGAATAACAAACTCACAACTTCTAGTTCACGACCGCGTGAGTAATAATTATTACATTCGTGTCAGTTTGATCGCGCTAAGCTATCGGACAATACTTGAGTCTTATGTGATGTGTTATCACCAGTTTGCCCTTATACAGTGTTTAATTGCTTTTCCGCTTGATCAGGTGGATCTCTTAATTTAACCTGAACACCTTGTTGCCCGTTCGGCAGATCTTGAGCCAACGTTTTCTCCGCAGTTGGGTTTTGACAGCTTGCACTGTGGTGCCCTGTTCAGGAAATCCCTCAGTGACAGTCTGATCTATCGCTTTCTTTACCTCTACTTCGAATTTTTCGGTAATTTTATTATCGTTTTATCTTAAAAATTCCTTCATTTTGCTTTCAGGCTCAGTAGGGTCGTTTCGCTGTGAGCTTTAGACTATTTTGCTCTAGTTGAAAAGTATAAAAACTGTCGGACAAATCTTTTATTTTTTTAGGAAGGTCCTTAATAGCTTCCTGCAGACCTGATATTTCAATATTTATGTGTATCCTAGTCGGATCTTAACGTTTCTGTTACATGGTTAGCCTCTTCTACTTTTTACTGTTCTGTTTGACTCTTAAATTGCTCACTAGCTTGCTCCACTTGTTCTTTCAGAGCAGAAAAATCATTAGACATAGTATCTTGCTCATTTTTCATAGAAGACGGTTCCTATTCGTGGTTTCTTGTTTTTGATTCATGCTTTGTAAATTTTGCAAAATAAAAGCAACAGGATCTCGCGCTGTACTAACGGATTCAATTGTGACAGTTGATGTAACATTGTCTACTATGAGAATCGGGCTAGAAATTATTGCATCTGGATCAACTGCTGGATTAATATTCACAGTTTTGACTTCAGTGATAGCACTAGTGGTCATGATACTGGATTCTGAATACGTGTCATTTTCATCTGGTGAGGTAATGTTATTCACCGCAACTGGATCAGCAGTTGTCATTACATCAACTGACTCGCCGCTAACCATCTGATTATTCTCATTTGCTGCAATAGTTTATGCCATTTTCAGCGATTGCTGGCGAGTCCAGATCACGTAACTTTCTAAAATGTTACCTCTTTTACGTAATACAACTCGTTAATTCACTTTGAAATGTAACAACTAGGGCAATACCACTTCTTTTGAAAGTTTATTACTAACTGTTTCTCACTCAAACTGATTAATTGAAAAGGTAACAACATGTCAACAACAATCCTAACAGTAGCCAAATATGTGAAACATCAGTAATACTATAATTTGTGACATGTGATCATAAACAAAACCTACACAACATACCCCTTACACCTCAAGTAGACGCTGTAATTGGTAGGAATGCTTAAAACAATTCTACTCTCCTAATATTGGTAAAATTCTACAACCATCATTATTCATAACACATTTAAAACAGAAGTGATTTCAAAGTAATTAAAATTGGTAGAATTCATCTGTAATAATTATTGATGATACATAGTTTAAAATTAAAAGCAAAGAACGGAATCCAATTGAACTTCACAATTACAGGCATTATCGTGCCTGCCTGACTCACATTCCAAATGACTGATTTACTGAAATGAAGCACATTTTTACTAAAGTTAAGAAACATGATAGGAAGAATTTACATTCTATGTTTTACAAATAATGCACTAAAATGTAATATGTATTGTTATATTTATATATCTGACTGTTTTCATTGTGACTGATACTGCCCTGTAACTAAAGTCATATTTTATGTAATGTCGCTTTATTTTATGATTTATTCAGCGTTATTTAATGTTCTGTCATCTGTCAAAATTCATTGTAATTCTTCGATTTTCCGTTTTTAACATTCACATCATTGTGGCAAAATGTGTATAAGGCCTATGTGGAAACACAGTTGTACACCCATTTTGCTTAGAATATTGGTGTGCAACATGTGTGAGTCAGTTTAGTAAGCATGTAATCGATTCTAAAATGCGTACACTGTGACAACTTTCTAAGTTGTACCTTGAAATTAACAAGATAGACACTCGAAAATGAATTAACTTGGTCAGTGTTTGTAAGACCAGGACTTCTGTTTATTATTCTTTTAACAGAAACATCAGCAAGATCAGTTCTTCAAAACAGATAAGCATTTGATCCCAGCCAAAGAACCCTTTTATGGAGAAACTTCTCATCTGATGAAGAAGTTGGGATCAATACAAATTTCCGACCAGAGTGATAACACAGTTTTGAATTTCGAGGACGCATTTTGCACAATCAAGATTTGAAACAAAATTTGGATAAAGGAGAGAATAAACAAAGATGAACAACTGTTTGGACTAAAATGACACCCAAAATTCAACTGTGAGTACAGCAGACTACAACATCATATAACTGTGTCAGCAACAACAACATCATCTGAAACAAGGTATTTCAACAATTGTCTCTGCCGTTCTTCAAAGTGCTAGTGAGTGTAGATCGTATGAAGCCCGCTTTGTTTGGGATTGCAGTTTTATTTTGCATTTTATCTTGAGTGATATTTTTAATTAGTTAAATATATGGCAATATAACTGACGTAAATGTGAAAACGTTAATGAAAGGAAGTGGAGGAGGAGGAAGTAGAACAGCGTAATGATGAGTGCCACAGTAGTGTAGATTCCGAGTAGGAAGGAATATATCAGAAAGTGAGTACTCTTGGTACACCTTTACCTGGCCATGATGAGAGAGAAGGCATGAACGGTTGTAGCAGTAATAGTTCGTTTTACAGATTACTGAGTTTAATAACAAATACCTCATAGACATAAGACTTGGTGTTAAGAAGCAAAGAGAAACTTCACAGCTAGTGAAAAGAGACTTAACTAAAACTAAAATCAAAGTAAAGCAAACAGTAGACAAGATCGGACAAGTCTGAGAATAGTATGATTAGTTTAAAAGAAGTTTTTGGGAATGAACATCAGTGATGGAGTGGAGGTTACAGCAAAAAGTTTAGAAACAACGCTAGTTTATGAAACTGAAAGTATGATAAAGTTTTTAAAACACTACAGTCACTTGTCAAAAATGAAATTCAAATTATAAGTAAGAAATTAGGTGAAATAAGTATAAATTTTAATGACAGTCTTTTGAAATAAAAGTAATGTTAATGAATGTGTTGCCAATATTTAAAATGTGAAGTCAAAAGTATGTGAGCTTGAAGAGAGTCCTGTAGATAGAAATTTTTACAGTAATATCAGTAATACTTGGAGTAATATTAATATCAAAAATTTTCAGGTAATAATAAAATCCATCCTGCAGATTTCATTTGTAAATGTGAGGCAGTTTTTCCCTATCATGTCAGATAAATTAAAATAAAATTGTAAAAGAATTTTTAAAATGAGAGGCCTTATCATGGGCAAACCGGATTATTAATCCAGATTCTAGTTTTGTAGAATTTCAAAGACGTTTCATGAACAGATTTTGGGCAGAAACTAAGCAAACTAGAACCAAGCCAGAGTTTTTAAATGGACTTTGTTTTAAATATGGTACTGGCAAAATGAAAACCTTTTGTAGAGAACATATTGCGATTAGTGCACCTTGAAAAACTGTTATACAAAATGATCCCAATTGACGCCCTTAAAAGGCGACTGATGCATGAAATTCAATGGTGATTGGTCTACAGACCAGATGAGTCAGTAGAAGAATTTTTAAGATATACAGATAAATTGAATATGGCTTAGAGGAAAATTGACAGTCACAGGGAGAGACAGAGTGAACATGAATGTCACAGGAACAGAGGTTTTTCCTGTGATAAAGCTGATAGAGATTTTTTTTGATGGTGATGATATTGTCAATACTTTGCCATGTCATGAGTTAGGTGGAATGATCCATGTGGAGATAAAAGATGGTGGTTCAATATAGAATGAAATTAGTGGTGTTATTGTAGGTTTAGATGATGATTCTATGTTAAATAGGGAAATACATGATAATTTACGTTTGCCAGTTGATGACAGTGAGGTCGTGTCCCCTTGTTCTGATGGAAGTAAGAGGAATGACGTAATTAGTATGAAATATCGAAACTAGGTTGTAATTGTTATGATAATGTTGCCTATAGTAACAAAATGTAAGAAACATTAAGAGAAATTTTTCAAAATATTTTTTATTTTTTTTATTTTGAGCTTTTCCTCATTACAGAGGCTTATCTCCAACATAATAATTTACCTGGAAATGACAATACAAACAATAAACGTTCTTAAACTATACTCTCAAAATATTTCTCCAGGTGTTTCGATCTTGCGTGTCCTCTTCCTCTGCGCCCATTCTCCTCATTGTGTGCTGTACATTTTGGAGCCAGGTGGTCACAGGTCGTCCTCTTCTTCTTCTCCCCTCCGGTTCCCACTCCAGTATCAATTTTGGTATTCTGGCTTCCTCCATTCGTCGTACATGCCTGTACCACTGTAATTTCTTCCTATCCATTACGTCATATATTCTTTCTTTTATTTCCATTCTCCTTATTACTTCGGTGTTCCTTATCTTTTCTTTCCTGGAGATTCTTGCCGATCTTCTCCAAAAGTCCATCTCTAGAGCTTGTAATTTTTTAATGTGCTTCATGTTAATTGTCCAGGTCTCCGTTCCATACAGAACCATACTCTCTAATATGGATTTGTATATTAATTTTTTAGTTCTGCTCATTACATTCCTGCTCCATAAGACTGAGTTAAGCATCCCAATGACCCTCCGTCCGCTACTAATTCTTTTATTGATTTCTGAGTCTGATTTTCCCTCGATTTCTAAAATGGATCCCAAATAACAGAAAGTGTTTATCTTTTTGATTTTCTTTCCTTCAATGTATAGCTCATCTGAATCATTAGTCAAGTATTCTGTTTTTTGGTAATTAATCTTCAAACCCCAAGTTTTGTATGCTACTGCTAGTTGATTGCACATATAGTTAGCATCCTCCCCATCTTGTGCTACGACTACTTGATCATCAGCAAATAATAAATGATGTAGGTAAACTCCATCTCTTATTTCTAATCCCATACTATTACATTTACGAGACCATGTTCTAAGGCTAATATCTATATAGATTTTAAATAATGATGGTGACATGGGACAGCCCTGTAAAAGGCCTTTGCTTGTTCTAAATTTCTGTGAAAGTTTATTACCAACTTTCACTTGGCAAATGTTATCTTTATACATCTGTTGTATTATTTTAATCAAGGAAGGGTTTATGTTTGCCATATGTAGTGCTCTCCAAAGTAATTTTCTTGGAACAGTATCATACGCTTTTTCTAGATCTATGAAAATTAATCCTATACTTTTTGATTTTTCCCTATGTTTCTCCAAAATCTGTCGTAATGTGAAAATATGGTCTACACATGATCTCCCAGCCGTGAATCCACATTGTTCTTCTTGGGTTCTAAAATTTTTTTCCAGTTTGTTTTTAATTACTTTCGCAAAAATTCTCATTAATGTGTTTGTAACACAAATTCCTCGATAGTTTGAACAAATTTTGCGATCCCCTTTCTTAAATATTGTATTAATGTAACCTAGCTTCATTTCGTTGGGTATTGAATCTCCATGTATCATTTTGTTGAAGAGCTGTGTTATCAGTTTCACAATTTTGTCACCACCATATTTCAGACACTCCAGATTGATATTGCCTGGTCCCGGTGATTTACCATTCCTTCCTGTTCTCAACGCCTGAAGTACTTCACTTTCTAAAATATGGATCTCATCATCTTCATGCCCTTTATCTTCCCCTGTTCCTTCTTCTAGATATTCTTCTCTGTCCTCATTTAATAATTTTTGGAAATACTCTTCCCATTCCTTTTGTGTTATCAGTTGGAGATTAGTTTTGCTTTTTGTATCCTGTCGAAGCCCTTTCAATACTGACCATGCTTCTTTTGCTCTCCCAAATCCTAATTTGCTATTCACCTTGGCACATGTTCTTTCCCATGCTTCATTTTTTGCCATCCTTATTTTTTTCGTCACTTCATTCTTCTTTTCCTTGTATATTGACCTTGTTTCTTCTGAATTATCATTCAACCACTGAAGGAACGCATTTCGTTTTTCTCTAATGAGGACCTCTTGTTCCTCTGACCACCACTCTGCTGCTCGGTTGTGGTTGCCATCTTTTTTACCCAACACCTCTGTTGCTATGATTTTCACATTAGCTTTTATATAGTCATATATTTCCTCTGTACTTCCTTCAAATGATTCAACCAGTTTCCTTTCCATCCTGGCCGCAAAGAGTGTTCTGATACTTTCGTCTTGTAGGCTGTCAATATTAAAAGGTAAATTTTCATCTTTCTCAGTCTGGTTTGTTTTATTTATGTTACTTGCATCACTCCTTGCATTCTTCCATGGCCAGAAAGACTTCATTTTAACTAAATAGTGGTCTGATCCACACTGGGCTCCTCTATAAGATCTGACGTCTACTGCCTTGAAACTACTTGTTTGCCTAATGATAATATAATCTATTATAGAACGAAGTTCTTTGGTGTTCTGTTGCCAAGTATATTTATGAATGTCCTTATGTTTGAAAAATGTGTTGGTAATTTTTAGATCAAATTGTTCACAAATTGCAATCAATCGTTCTCCATTGTCATTATATTCGTCCTCTCCATGTTTTCCTACTATTCTACAAGATTCTCTAATTCCTACCCTTCCATTCAGATATCCCATGATAATCAGTTCCTTTCTTCTTGGGATTTTTTCAATAGTCTCCCTGAGGGTGTCCCAAAATGTATCTTTCTCCTTATCTTTTGTGTCGTTCGTGGGTGCATATACGCCAATAATCACAACTTCCGTAGCAAATAATGTCATTTCAACAGTTATTATACGTTGATTGATGAATGTCCAATTTGTGATTCTTTCTTTCCATGATTTTTTTATCATAATGGAGACTCCTGCTTTGGCTCTTACTGCTTTTGATACCCCACTCCACATATATACATAATTATCCAGTTCTTCTTCTCCTTGGCCTTTCTTCTTTGTTTCAGAGAGTACGACAACATCCATGTTGAACATGACAAGTTCTGTGGGGAGTAAATTTATTTTAGTGGAAATACCTTGCACATTCCAGCATCCAAACATAATTTTCCGTTTCTCATTGCCAGTTCGTCGTCCAAAGTTCCAATTTTTCCGAGGCGTATTATTAGGTTTTTTAGCATTTTTATGTTTTTATGTGAGTGAGGAGCTGGCCCACTGCACAACCCCCAACCTGGAGGACCAGGTAATTTTTACTCAAGGTTTTCTTTCTTTAGCCTTTGATAAGCCAATATCATACTACAAGGCAGCAGTTGCTAGTTTTGGTCCACCCCGGGTGTTTTATTTCCCCGGTAGCCACCATATCTGGTGAGCATTCCCCTATCCGCCACCTGGGGAGGCGCCCGATGGGAGACCAGCAAACTCCACACGGGTTTCAAAATATGCACTCTGGTAATGATATAAAATTTGATTCAAATGAGGTGCTAATCAGTCACAATGTAGTTTTGGAAAGTTTGCAGTCTACAGAGAGTAATGTAGTTTCAGAGTAAGAGAAAGGAATGAGTGTTAGAGAATCTGAGGAAGATAAGTTATTTGAAAATGAAAATAATAAAAAATGTGTGATGAACTGGAAATACCCCATGGATCTGTTGAGATTAATAATTTGAGAGATAACTGTCTTTGGAGACTGGTAATCCCATTACTGGAATGTCTAAAAGGTTAAGAGAATGGTGAAAATATTTTTTGAATTTCCTGTAACAGATGCTAGAATCAAAGGAGACGCCAGGCAGAGTAGTAAGTTAATTACTAGACAAGTTTTGAATTTTTAAAACCGTTTTAAAAACAGTGATGATAGTTGTACTCAAGGATGCTTAGTAATGGAGGAATTCAATGAAAGTCTGATACTTGGTATGGACTGCATAGTTACAGCAAAGGTAAATTTTATTTAGAGGAATATGAAAATAGTTTTTACTGAATGAAAAAGTGAGGTTTCTGGAAAAACAAGTATAGTATTGTTATAAAGTAGCCAAAGTAATCATATAATGGGGACAGCAGCGTTCGGAGATAGAGGTTATTTTGAGGAAGATGAAGAACTTTGTAACAATGAAACAAAATATTTCTTATAGTGAAATAGTAGCTAAAAAGTTAACTGAAGCAGAAACTTTAAGTACAGGAAACAGAGAGGATCTAGAAAACTTTGTGGACATACAGAAGTTCAGTGATATTTTTGATGTTAAGTCAGGAAGAGTAAAAGGTTATCAGTGTAGACTTAAATTACAAGCTCATGATCCAATTTTTGCCAAGCCCTAAATCATACAATTATGTAAAAGAATGAAAATAGAGAGTTGCAAAAAATTGCAAAAATGGAGAATAATAGAGAGAAGTAGGAGTCAGTACAAAAACCCATTATAGGTGGTATATAACCGTGAAGGAGGAATAAGGCTTGTTTAGACTGTAGACAAAAAAGCCGTTAATATGCATAGACAAACTTCCTAGTTGGTGTTTCAAATCTGATGTTTGGTCTGTGCACCGGTGAAATTGCGAACCGTTCTGGCAGATGGCAGAGCCGTAGAGCAGCGACAAAATGGCGCCTACGTAGACACACATTAAAAGTTGCGTGCTGTTATTGAATTCTTGTGCGCAGAACAAGAAACTGTGGTGAACATCCATAAACGTTTGTGTTCAATGTATGACGATGCTGCAGTTGAAAGGAGTACAGTTGGGAGATGTGTAAAGAAAGTTACAGCCTCAGGAAATGCGAAAACAGAGCTCCATTATCAGTGACGCTTGGGACGTCCTGTCACAGCCACTGCTCCAGACATTGCTGAATCGTGCAGCTGCGAGTATTTGTGTCGACCGGCGTATCACAGCTCGACAATTAGCTCTACAATTGTTGATCAGCACTGAAAGTGCGTCTGCAATGACTGAGATTCTCGGATATTCAAAGAGGTCAGAGAACCCGGGAACACATCGGCAAATTGGGTTGGACATCATTGGCTCATCCACCCTACAATCCAGACCTGGCACCCCTGGACTTCCATCTCTTTGGTCCGCTTAAAGATTCCCTATGGGGAACTCACTTTGAAGATGGTAAGAGTGTCAGTCATGCAGTTAAAACATGGCTACACCTACATGACAAGAGCTTTCACCAGCAGGAAATACATGCTTTCCACAATGTTGGTGTACAGCCATAGAATGTGAGGGAGACTACGTAGAAAAATAGGACACAGACAAGACTCTCGACAATAAATGTGTTCTGAGAAAATAATGTGGGGTATAACTTATGGAACGACCCTCTACCTTGAAAGAGAAACAGACCATCCAGAGAATGGTGATGAAATGCAAAATAAATGTTTGCAAATGTAAAGTTCATGACTAGTCTTGACTTTCTACGAAACTGAAATACAATATGAGTCCCGAAAATTTTGTAATTTTTCTGTAATGCAGAAAGCTTTCACTATTGTGCCTTACCATTTATATAGCAGAGTTTATCAGGGGATTAGATTTTGTTTCAGGAAGGGAACTATTGGAAAAATTGACAGTAATGTAGAAGATATTTTATTGTCGAGTAGAACTTGGGAGGAACATATGGACACACTTAGGGAAATTGGGAAAAGACAAGACTAAGGGGAATGACATTAAAACTGGAAGAATATAGACTTCCTCAGCCACAGCATTACAAAGAGGGAATTGTGCCTGATCAAGGACAAAAATCGAAACCCCTGCAAAATTTCCAAAACTTTCAAATAAGAAGGAATTACAGTCATTTTATGGATTAGTAGGATTCTATAGAAAGTGCATAAAAATTAAATGCACCATGTTTGAGTAACCTTTTAAAGAAAAGTACTGTGTGGTGAGAGGAACAAAGAATGTCAGCTGGCTTTTGATGCAATCAAGAAATAGTTATGAGGCCGTAAAATCCCTCATAGACCAGATTTAACTTCGCCTCTTCGCTTAATGACAGACAGTAACAATAAAAGATAAAGTTTGCATCTATTTCAAGAAGAAGAGGTCAGTGGGGTAATAGAAAATCAGTCAATGGCGCTCACTAATAGAACACTGCAAAAGCGTGAAAAGAATTATATGATCACATAAAAGGAACTGTTAGCAATAGTTTGGGCATTTAATAAATTTAGGAATTGTTTGCTTGGTCACAAAATCGATATTTACTCAGATCAGGAAGTCTTAACACATAATTAAGAGTGTAAGCTGTACCATGGAAGAAATACTGGATTTGCAGTTTGCTTACAATAATTTGACTATATAGATCAGCATATTAAATGAAAGGAAAATGTAATTGTAGTTGCTTTATCTAGGGTACCAGTGGGGAGTGATGTTGGAGATTAAAATGAAAATCTGGGGAAAATTTTAAAATTATGTACCTGAGAAGAGTAAGGGACGAAAAAGAAATTAGGAGAAATTGTAATCAGCTCAAAAGTAATCAAAAACATGATAACCATTAGAAACTTGTAAAAAGCTTTTTATGAAACAAGGCATGTGAGAAAGAACAATTTTACTATCAAATTTATACAGGTATTTATTTTAGACATAATCCTGGCAATGCTAGGTGGAACGTTTGTTGGTCAGACCAGTATACTGACACACTTACAAGATATACTCATGGAAGTTTTGGAAATCGTAGTTTCTTGAAACATATTCAAAAAGTTCAGGAAAACATATTTTCACAACACTGCCAGAGATGTAAAAGAGTAAAGGTTAGCAAGAAAATGAGTAGAGGAATTCTGCAAAGTGTAATATCTAATAAACAAATGGATTTAGCATGCACTGACTTAGTTTGAAAATTGCCAAGAGATTAATATGTTTTTAAATATATATTTGTCATTGTAGATTTATTCTCTAGATACGTAAAACTTCATCCCTTGAAGAATGCAACCAGCAAGAAAAGCATTTATAAAATCACAAACGACTATTTTTAAACAGTAGGCATATCTAAAGCAATTGTATCTGGCAATGGAAGCCATTTCACATCAAAAGTATGTAAACAATTTACTGAAGACTGCAACATAAAACATTCTTATTTCCACTTACTCACGCAGTTGTAACCGGACTGAACGATACGTCCAAAAAGTAAATTCTTTATGTAGAAACTATTGCAGTAATAATCATTCAACTTAATTATAACATGTCAGTGGTTTCAAAGATGTACTGAATAGCTTGAATACCTGGATTCTCACAATATGAAATTTTCTCTAACAAAAAATCCAATTATCTCTTTAGTGAACTGATTGAATTTCCAGCTTGCAAAAGTATATCTGCCTCTGAGAGAGAGAGAGAGGACATTGCAAGAGAAACTCTGAATCAGCGTCCAAATAAGAGAAAGCTGGAACATGATAGGTAAATAAAACCCACATAATTTAAAACTAGAAATTTAGTTCTAGCAAAAAGTTATATTAAATCCAAAGCAGTAAATAGTAAAATTAAGAATTTTTTTTCGTATTTGCGTAGGACCAATTGAAATTTATAAAATGTTACACTCTAATGCTTACAGGCTCATTTACCTAAAATCCAAGAAACTATATGGACTTAGAAATGTAACATAATTGAAATCATACAGGCATTGTGACTAAGCTGATACCTTTTACATACAAATTTGTTTATCTGGAATTTTTTTATACCAATTTCGAATTTTCTTATCTTACATTTGATCGTTAATACTCTCAGCAGGATGCAAACTCTTTATGCATTATGAATGCGGCAAATGCAGGTCTTAGCCATGTGACATTTTCTTCAATATAAACACAGTTTCTGATGTCAAAATCCTCTCTTTTCCTATTCTTTATACCCTCTCCATGCACACACAATAAAACACGTACTCATACAAAACTTGGAATATATGGTTCACCTATGTGTACAATTTCATGATGATGATGATGAGATCCCATACTCCAAGGAGCATAGGGGACGATGCGGGAGACCCACACCTCTGAATAAGCAAGGTCCTAGCGGAGGTGGTTTGCCATTGCCTTCCTCCAACCTTAATGGGGATGAATGATGATGATGAAGATGACACAACACCACCCAGTCATCTTCAGACAGGGAAAATTCCTGACCCCACCGGGAATCGAACCCAAGATCCCATGTGCAGGAAGGGAGAATGCTACCACAAGACCACAAGCTGCGGACAATCTCATCATACATATACCTATTTGCACATATGCTAACAACCTAAATTTGTATTACTATTGAATGTGAACTGCCTGCATACTGCTTTTGTCATGGGTGAAAACTATTGCTGTTGTCCATTACTTTAGACGCAAGAAAACTGATTGTAAATCATCTACACCCATCTATCTAAATGTCTAGTAAATAATTTTCAATGTCTACTGTTCACATGCTTACATTTGTCTCTACAAACCACTTGTCACCATGCTTATCAATATATTCACATATAATTAACTGAGTTCTTTAGTGCTTGCTTATTCCTTACATTTGCCTGTATAAAATATCACTTATAGCTATGCTGGTCATCATCTAATTTATTACATTAATAGAAGTCAGTAGCAATTTTGCTATTACTAACATTCTTTTGATAACTTACTCAGGCCAACGTGCTAGGTTCGTTAGAACAACAACTGTCAGTTGGAATTTGCTATGTGAACCTATTGTATGTATTGAATTGTATGTTAACTGGGGGCGTAGTAACGACGGAGAAGCTCCGTCCCCGCCACAGCCGCAGTGGTCCACAACTCCATGACGATTACCGCAGACCACTTCATCCTTCAGAACCACTCTTTCAGGGTTATTGCGCAGTTTGGCCCGCGGTGGACCGTGCCAGGGAACGTCTGTCACCAGACCAGTGTAACCCCAAATGTTTGCGTGGTAGAGTAATGGTGGTGTACGCTTACGTGGAGAACTTGTTTGGGCAGCAATCGCTGACATAGTGTAGCTGAGATGGAATGAGGGGAGCCAGTCCACATTTGCTGAGGTAGATGGAAAACCGCCTGCAAACCATCCACAGACTCTCTGGACTGCAACACAAAACCACCAGGCGGATTCGTGCCGGGGACCAGGTGCTCCTTCCCAATATGGAAAGCAGTGCGTTAGTCAGCACGGCTATCCAGGTGGGCCTGTGCACCTATACTTGTGGCTTCATTTGACATCACTCTGTTAATTATGCATTTAATTACATAAACCTACGTTTGTGAAGATGCTTCGATATTTACTTGAATTGTATAAATTTGCATCTATATGGAATATCAATTATCTGTATGAATATATGATTGGAATTTTGCCTCCTTTATTACATATAAGAATTAATGAACATTCATATGTTGCTACACACACACACACACACACACACACACACACACACACACATATATATATATATATATATATATATATATATATATATATATATATATATATGCTTTTAAAAGCTTTACATTTGCTTGTGTAAACTAGATGGTCTTAAGCTTAATATTTCATGTCTGAGCTGCAGAAATACTCTGAAGTCTAATTTTGATGATATTTTTTTGTATAATACAAACTTGACTAAAACATGTCATTGATTTCTACATTTCTCATTGTACCAGGACAGTGTGAAAACACTAAGTGGAGAAGGAAAAACTTTAAGTGTTTTGTGACTCTACTTACAGAGATAGCGATTATGATGTAAGTACAATACTGAAAGAATTAAAATTTCATTTGGCTTGAGCTATTTCTAACCAAAAACAATGATCATAAAGATAGAAGTAGCGAGATGATTCAATTTTTCCCATGATAGGAAAAGTTTATGTTAATTAAAAGAAGTAGATAAAATATTAACTATGCAGCAGCATCACTATTGAAATAAGAAAATATTAGGTTCTAATGAGAAAAACTTACCTATTAATGTAAGTTCCTGTTGTGTTTACATAATGTATTTGATACTATTCAAGTTTAGCGAGCCTGTATTTCATCCACCAATCTATTTCCACAATTTGTATTTTTCACAGCTTCCCTGAAGAACAGGTCTTTATTCACAGTGGCGTGTGTACGACGTGTATCTTCTAATTTTTCATCACGAGAACAGTCGATTATGACCAGGCTGCGTGCCAGCAATTTGACAGAACATGCAATATGCTGGAAAAACTCCAGCTATGACTTGCGTGGCGGCTGATGATTTCACGACGGGATTATGTATAGCTGTTGTGAGCGTAAAGGCCTCGATTTGCTTGTTCTGGACAAGCACTCATGCAGAGTCAATTTATCCACATAGGCCACATACGGTAGCGAGTACGAAGGGACTAAGTGGTCTGTAGTCCCGGAATCGCACCGTCCATTTCTACAGAGGAAATTCAAGTGTTTCCAGCACTGAATTGAAATTAACAGTATGTGCGCGTTAAGGTGCACTTTCCTTTTCGCACTAGGAGACTGAGATAAAACTGCATGTAATTTTAATTTTTTCAGGAATGCATTCACCGTGGTTAACTTCATCACATTTCACGTATTACAGATTGACACAATAGCTCCAGTTCCATGTTTTGATTCACTCTAGGTTGCTCTGCGTCGTTACAAATTGGTGCCACAATCTTGTCGATGAAACCTGTGTGCTTAACACTGTTAACAATGTCTGTCCAAAAATCGTTTGCGAAGACGTAGGCCGCAATGTGAAACATGGACAATCGGAATACTCCTAGTGACTAAAAGCAACTCGTTTGAATTAGGGTCAGCGATAATTCACCTCACTCAGTGGATTTTAACTTAAAGGCAATCTATGCTACGACACGGATAAAACTGTCACTTAGATGCTGGTGCTGGTTGCCAACCTAAAGGCCTCCAGGGGCCACAAACATTTTATTTTTGGTACTTCACATCGGTCCCCGCGATTTTTGAGCGGGTCGTATCTCGGGTTCTACTGACGACAGAGAGAAAGGCTCAAGTATTTTGGACAGCCCTTGGCCTAGCAACCATTCTTATACTCATCAGAAGAACGAGCATACGGTAGCTATCTTACAGTACAGGGTCAAAACTTAAAACATTACAAACTTCCTCCAGCCCACGAAAATTAACCTAATCGGTTAGATCTTTTGCTTTAGGTGTAGTCTAGGGTGCATCTTAGGCAACTTATAAAAACGCCATTTGTTCATGTGCGTTTCCTGAGAAAACCAAGAAAAACGATGATTTCTGGGTACGAAAATACCAATTGTGGGGATGGTAACTTCTGTAATTTCTATTAATGGCAGATGGTCGAAATTTTTACCATAATTTCTTGAGGTGATATTCTCGGGGAGCTGCGAAACTGTTTTCGAAATCATTATCCGTTACCGAGATCAAAAGGTTTAAAGCTACCGGATATACTCCTACAAAATATACACGTAATATCCGATCTGAGGCGTGTAACTGACGCATTGAACACACAGTATTGGATGAAGGGTTACCAGAAGGATTCTGAGGTCATCAAACTATGTTTACAGTCAACATTTTTCACCATTAAAGCTTGTTGACTCGCTACCTCTCTATAATGGGTACTTCGCGCCTGTGCAAATATGCCCAAAGTGGTACTGCAGACAAAAAACGGTCTTAAAAGTAACAGAAAAGAACATAAAATGAATGCCAAAAGTTATGTAAAATTGTAAATATTGCAAATTCAGTAAAATATTTCTAATAACATTTTTGCTCTTTTAAGATAAGAAATCATAAGCCAGGCGTTTATAATAAATTGTGATCAGTAAACAAGGAATCCAGAAAAAATGAAAAGCAAACGATTTTGTGTTAATCTTATATTCTGCGTGCTTATTTGTTGTTTACGTGTGTCAAAGTATACAGATATGTCGACTGACATATAGAGTTAATTTTTAGGGTTCCATACCCCAGTCGGTAAAATCGGAACGCTTATAAGATAACTTCGTTTTTCATCTGTCTGTCTGTCTGTTTGTTAAAAACGGCTTTTTTCTGGAATAGGCAGACGTATCAAGATGAAATTTATGTCACGTACTAAGGTCTACGGTCCCCTGACGGTGTAAAATACGTAATCTTCTAGAACAGGATGAATACGAAAACACTAGTTTACATCAGTGTACTGCCATTCAGATAAATTCAACGCTCATACATCCACAAGCCTATTTAACGAATAGTTATTTCTTGTAAAGCCATATAATTATGTTGAGTGCTCAAATCGGTTGTAAGCGTGTAGCCGTGTTACCTACGGTAGTGCGGATTCTGGTTCGCTTTTGCATGATGATTTGACTGGCATTATAAGCTAAGCCACTACTTTACCATAAAGGGCCTGTAGATGGCATAATGGAATGGCGAAACCGCTTGTCACTGGAATAAATCAGACATGAAAATACAGGTGTTATTTCATTTTTTGCTTGTTATGATATAGTAATTTTTAATGGAGACTGAATGCTTGTCAGTAGGTGAAAATAATGGCAAACCGTTTTGTCGTACCCTTCGTGACTACGATACAAAATTGAACATTCCAGCAGGAGAATGCAAGACTTCATTTTACAGTTTACATCAGAAACGCCTTGAGGAATGTACAAAACCTTTTGACTGGTCTACCAGGTATTCTGATTAGCCATCCATAGAGCATGTCTGCGATGCGATGGAAAGAGATATGTATCTTCGTACCAGCTTGCAGCCAGCAATCTTCATGAAATGACACAACACGTACTTCAGGCCTGAAAAGAAATTCCTGAACATGACACTCATTTGTTGTTTTATTTCACGTCGAAAATAATACTAGAGTGTATGCATGCTCTTGGGGAGTCATGTTAATTCGGAATAGAATGAAAATTTAATCATTTATTAACACCCGTTGGTACGTTTGATAAATATGAGATTGGTGCTTCACGATTAACACTTTCGGTTTCCGGCAGTATGTAGGTTCCAGTGGGTATAAGAGCAGATAGTTCTGTTGGTTACTGCAGACGTTATACCCATCAACATTACGGCAGTACTTATATAATTTGCATAATATTAATTACAGACATTACTAGTCATATTTTTAGGATGGTTAGTACCTCCAAGTGCACGTGGAAAGAGCAAACCATTAACGCGTGTTTTTCCCTGGACAGCTGGTCAGGTGTTGATGTGTGGATGCGTGGACGAAAAATACTTAGTCTACACTGATAGGTGTTGTCCACTTAGTGGTGTAGTACGACCGTGCGGAAGACATAAGATCGTAAAGTTTGAGACTGTTTGTGGGAAGCCTGTTGAACACAGAAAAAAAGCAAGCAACACTCTGACGTGTGTGCATATAAAAAATCTGCATTTGTACCCTTTACACGTGATTTTGCTAGGAAATTATTACGAAATGCGAGGAGACTAGTAGATAAAATTGAAGGTTATGGGATAAAGAACGTTGGGGAATAGAAATGGCAGCATCCTTTTTAAAGTAATAAATTCGGAATATGCCATACGCGATTTGGAGAAACTGTGAAAACCTAAATATGTTTGGATGGACGGGAATTTTAAGCCTAGGCGTCTTGAACGAAATTCTAGTGTGCAACTGCGCTGTCTTGCGGATGACCAACTATAGGTGCATAGACTGGCAGATAACCATCAAGACTATAAACAATATGAAACATAGCTTTTGTTAATGTAATAATCCTGGAATAATGGTGGCTCAAAAAATGGCTCTGAGCACTATGGGACTCAACATCTATGGTCATCAGTGCCCTAGAACTTAGAACTACTTAAACCTAACTAACCTAAGGACATCACACACATCCATGCCCGAGGCAGGATTCGAACCTGCGACCGTAGCGGTCACGCGGTTCCAGACTGAAGCGCCTAGAACCGCACGGCCACAACGGCCGGCCTAGAATAATGGTTTCAAGAGATAAAAACGCACAGACTGAGTAGGCTCAGAAATTCCGTGAGACGTTCGTGGTTCTACTTGCAGCCGAGCTATTTTAAACCGAAAGAAGGTATGTCACAGAAGAAAGTAAAAGAACAGACTGCCTCGGGACCTCTTATTTTCGGTCTCAACAAAGAGGAAAAAGCAAAGAGAATGCTTGAGAGTCTTGTCAAGACGGCTTTAAAGGGGAAATTTCAGGGATTTAGATGAACGAAGTGACCTAAGTTCGTGACCGATTGGGTAAATTCTCTTGAAAGTGTTACCGAGGTATTTCGGGAAGTGAATAAAAATATACGGCTTGATAAATTTAAGAAACTATAGACTGGTTAAAATTACTTGTTAGTTGACGTCTGTCACTTCCCACGACTACCGGCTTCCGCTCGGTTGAAGGCAATACACACACACACGCACACACACACACACACACACACGCACACACTTCACAAGTGCTGTTACTTAGACGTAGACGTTTGACGGGAACGTGATATGCTCTGTCAACAACTGATTTTTAAGTGACTAATGACTGAACTGTGGCAGAGGACGCGTTTATTTACCGTGAGTTTAACTTAACCATTACCTTGCGATGTACAAATTATCTGAGAAAACGGCAGTCAACAACCAGCAGCAGAAATAATAATCACGCTCGGTTTGCTTAAGGCGATTAATGCTAACCTCGACGAGCAAACTCAAGACGTAAAATTTTCGGTTTCAGTGCTAATCTCCCGGTTTCATTGATTACCAGAAACTAGCCTGACACTTTCCACACGAGCTGACACGTTACCAACCGAAGATCAGTCGTGGTTGGCACTCTGTTACAGGTAATACGGGACGCGTACAGATTCCACACGAAAAAAGAATGATAACAGGAAAAAATAAGAACAAACAAAAAGTCAATATTATGATGAAACTGATGCGGCAAAGTATTACATTTAAGCCATTTAACTGAATACAAAAAGTAATCTAACTGATTTTGATAAAGTTTCTAAAACAAAACAAAAATTATCCATCTGATGTCTGACTGTTACTGTGCTCGACACCCGTCTACACTAAAAAATGTTTCAGTTTTATAAAATTTAGCTGTATATTTCACTATTGCGACGTGCATTCGTGATGTACACTGCGTTTACATGAACACTGAAACATGGACGTGAAAATGATAACAAATGTGCAACCAAGTGGAAAAACTGTCACCTCAAGGTAATTATAATAATGGTGTTTCATTTTTATGTAATTACATATATATATTTTCTACAAATGTTTCTTTGCCACTTACAGTTATTCCACTTTTATCTGTCTAGTCACCGGAAAATAAATTTCTTTGTATTTATACAGTGATCTCCAGCAACATTAACATGTATACGAATGTATAGACACCTGAGGGTGGGCACAAGCCCGAAACCGGTCGTGTGACCAATAAATAATCATTTATTGTGACTGGTAGCGGAAAATTTTATACACCCTATAAAGGAACAGTCACGGAGTTCAACAGCATCCACTGTGGATAAAATTCACTCATATATGTTTGATGAGTTTGGATCCCAGTTCATAGGTCTGCCTTTTTTGTTTTGCATTTCATCAGACATGATAACCGCACCGAAGTCAACATACACACAGCAGTGGTAACAGAAGATGCACATTTCATACACAGAACTAGCCAAACAATGAAAGTGCACGTACAATCTGTTGTGGCACTTTGGGAGCAGCGAACAGTTGAGGTGTGACAATCACCACTCCGACTGGAGAACATCAGCTCCAACACATGACTTGTCCACCGAGGAGTAATTTTAATCGTATCGTAGTTTTAGTACTAGTATTACCATACTATTGTATCTATATAGATGTACATACTATACATATAGCTTCACACTACATTTTACACAAGAACGCTGAGGCTGTGTTGAGAGAGACTGACTCTAGTGCAGGTGATACATAATCATCCACCGTCAACTCCTTTTGTTCCTAGATCGAATATATGGTAACTTCAGATGATCACCAGCTGCGACATAGTCTCCTAAATGAACAGTGATCCAATACTGTCAAATGTTTTTTATTCCAGTCTTTCATCACAATATGAATTCTTTTGACGATGACCGGTTTCAGTCAGTAATGACCATCCTCAGATCTAAAATATAAAAATATATACACCTATGTCTTTCAACACAATACAGCATTGTTGTTGTTGTGGTCTTCAGTCCTGAGACTGGTTTGATGCAGCTCTCCATGCTACTCTACCCTGTGCAAGCTTCTTCATCCCCCAGTACCTGCTGCAACCTACATCCTTCTGAATCTGTTTAGTGTATTCATCTCTTGGTCTCCCTCTACGATTTTTACCCTCCACGCTGCCCTCCAATACTAAATTGGTGATCCCTCGATGTTTCAGAACATGTCCTACCAACCGATCCCTTCTCCTAGTCAAGTTGTGCCACAAGCTCCTCTTCTCCCCAATTCTATTCAATACCTCCTCATTAGTTGTGATCAACCCATCTAATCTTCAGCATTCTTCTGTAGCACCACATTTCGAAAGCTTCTATTCTCTTCTTGTCTAAGATATTTATCGTCCACGTTTCACTTCCATACATGGCTACACTCCATACAAATACTTTCAGAAACGACTTCCTGACACTTAAATCAATACTCGATGTTAACAAATTTCTCTTCTTAAGAAACGCTTTCCTTGCCATTGCCAGTCTACATTTTATATCCTCTCTACTTCGACCATCATCAGTTATTTTGCTCCCCAAATAGCAAAACTCCTTTACTACTTTAAGTGTCTCATTTCCTAATCTAATTCCCTCAGCATCACCCGACTTAATTCGACTACATTCCATTATCTTCGTTTTGCTTTTGTTGATGTTCATCTTATACCCTCCTTTCAAGACAATGTCCATTCCGTTCAACTGCTCTTCCAAGTCCTTTGCTGTCTCTGATAGAATTACAGTCATCGGCGAACCACAAAGTTTTTATTTCTTCTCCATGGATTTTAATACCTACTCCGAATTTTTCTTTTGTTTCCTTTATTGCTTGCTCAATATACAGACTGAATAACATCGGGGATAGGCTACAACCCTGTCTCACTCCCTTCCCAACCACTGCTTCCCTTTCATACCCCTCGACTCTTGTAACTGCCATCTGGTTTCTGTACAAATTGTAAATAGCCTTTCGCTCTCTGTATTTTATCCCTGCCATCTTCAGAATTTGAAAGAGAGTATTTCAATCAACATTGTCAAAAGCTTTCTCTAAGTCTACAAATGCTAGAAACGTAGGTTTACCTTTCCTTAATCTTTCTTCTAAGATAAGTCGTAGGGTCAGTATTGCCTCACGTGTTCCAACATTTCTACGGAATCCAAACTGATCTTCCCCGAGGTCGGCTTCTGTCAGTTTTTCCATTCGTCTGTAAAGAATTCGCGTTAGTATTTTGCAGCTGTGACTTATTAAAGTGATAGTTCTGTAATTTTCACATCTGTCAACACCTGCTTTCTGTGGGATTGGGATTATTATATTCTTCTTGAAGTCTGAGGGTATTTCGCCTGTCTCATACATCTTGCTCACCAGATGGTAGAGTTTTGTAAGGACTGGCTCTCCCAAGGTTGTCAGTAGTTCTAATGGAATGTTGTCTACTCCGGGGGCCTTGTTTCGACTCAGGTCTTTCAGTGCTCTGTAAAACTCTTCACGCAATACAGCATTACGTATCACAATATACTATCATACAACCAGGGAAACGTACAGATAAAATAGCGTAAAACGTACACCTTCTCCTAAAGTGATAAGGCCGTGATGGCATCGTCAAAACGTGTTAATATACTCAGCATAGCATCGTCACATAGATCTAAAATAAGGTGTAGATCAGGCCACATCGTCCACACAGTCATTTTTGCAACTGGCTACTGTAGTACAGTAGCTACCAGAAATATGTTTGCTAACATCCTACATAGATGTCGCTACTGTGGGGTTAGATGTAGTCATCATTTACGTAAGAAACATAATCTGATAAAAACACAGTAGGTAAAATACATGTAGCAGACTTTTAAATATTGGTAAACTATTATAGAAAACAGTTGTGGTACTGTAAAAAACGAATACAGTCGCCCACATATAATTATTAAAAGGAAATGTATAAAGGTAATAGGTGGACACTTTTATGGTGAATTACGGTCAAAAATTAATATAGGTAATACATTGCCTGTATCGACCTAAAATTACCTATGAAAGCACAATGTCTATATGACAGCTGAAGGCAATGTATTACGTATATTAATTTTTGACCATAAATTCACCATAAAAGTGTCAGACCTATTACCTTTATATATTTCCTTTTAATAGTTTTATATGGGTTACTGTATTCGTCTTTTACAGTCCCACAATTGTTTTCTGTAATAGTTTATCAATATTTAAAAGTCTGCTACATGTATTTTGCCAAATGTGTTTTTATCAGATTATGTTTCTTAAGTAAATGATGACTACACCTAAGCCCACAGTAGAAACATCTATGTAGGATGTTGGCAGACATATTTCTGGTAGCTACTGTACTTCAGTAGCCAGTTGAAAAAATGACTGTGTGCACGATGTGGCCTATTCTACAAATTATTTTAGATCTATGTGACGATGCTGTGCTGAGTATATTTATATGTTTTGACGATGCCATTACGGCCGTATTTTCCCGTATTTTATCTGTACATTTCCCTGGTTGTATGATAGTATATTGTGATACGTAATGGTGTACTGCGTTGAAAGACACACTGCTCACTAGATGTATATATTTTTATATTTTAGATCTGAGGATGGTCATTACTGACTGAAATCGGTCATCGTTAAAAGAATTGATATTGTGATCAAAGACAGGAATAAAAAACATTTGACTTCAGATGGTTTTTAAAAGATTCAGCCTTTTGCAAGAGACTAGTAGTTTGTACGTGTACATGTACTCTTCTTGATTTCCATCTTCAGTGTATCCACAACATACTCCTACACCTTCCTTTCTTACTCTAGCTGTCGGGGTTCCGTCGAATACACGATTAATGACGTCACGTCCCGCCATTTTGAGAAGAGTTCGAGTTTCCTTACTCCCTCACGAAAAACATCGATTTCTCTTCACGCGTTGGGGCTCGTGTTCTCGAACCAGAGCGCTGATAGTCACACCCCACCTGTCTGCTATTGCCACACTGCAAGAACACACGGTGAGTTAACTTCCATTGTTTGGCTACTTGTATGTATGAAACATGCATAGTTGGTGACTTTGATGAGCTTATTAGAGAAATCGTATGGCAAAATCTGGATGACCAAACCGGGACATTCTCATGTTTCCGGGTTACGCCATTTGCCTTTTTCTCACGGACCCTACAACACACAATACAACATTACCCTTTACAGAAGTTCTTCAGTCACAAAAA
Organism: Schistocerca serialis cubense; assembly: GCF_023864345.2. Lineage (NCBI taxonomy): Eukaryota > Metazoa > Arthropoda > Insecta > Orthoptera > Acrididae > Schistocerca > Schistocerca serialis. Next base: position 412,873,646 of record NC_064644.1, on the reverse strand, counting down.
TAAATTTGTTTGAAATTTATTTTAATCTTTGATTCCAAATTCTCGAATTATTTACTACAGTTCTCTGTATTCTGAATGGATGTAGCTTTAACGAATTGCGATTTGACAATACATGTGTTCACACATGTTGGGATGCTGTTGCAATATCCGAATACATTGGAAACTCTTCGTCTTTGCGCCTTTTTGATTCCTCTTATTAACGTCGCTAACCACACAAACGCTAATGCGTGAGCACTAACATTTTCGGCTTGTTCAAATATTTCTTCGTATCAATTTCTTTAAACAACTTTACATGTTGCTTTCCCCAAGATTACGTAATTAATAAATTTTTGGCTGTTCTAACAAGATTTTTTTAATTATAATTTAGTCTACTTGGTATGTTTTACAAATGTAACTTTTGACTTTAAGTTTTCACTTGAAGGGAAAACCCGTGTATGTGATAGAACAATGCCCAGAGTATTGACATTTAATCAAACACGTAGCTAAGATATGGTTAGTGTGTTTATTATTATGAATACCACGCAAGTGCTCAAAATATTGACTGAACACACATACACGCTATAAAGCAACTCTGTATGGGCTATGTTGCACCTTGAATTTCATCTGGAGCTACCACGGCACGGGCTCGTGTTTTATGTCTGTGTGTGCCGTCGATGTTTGACTTCCGTTTTAAGCAACCCCACAGGTAAAAAGTTCTGAGGACTCAAGCTTGAAGCACATTTTGTGTTTCCTGAAAAACTATTCCAACGATCTTCAAATGTTCTGTTATAAAATCTGAAATTATTTATGCACAATGGGTCACCAATTATGTAGGCGACTTGCCTACAACAAATAATTGCATAGCCGTCCGGTATAATGTGTTAACGAAAAAAATATTTATCCGCAAAAACTCACAATGAGAAGAAATTAATAAAACAACAGAGAAGTAACAAAAACTAGGAGACTCTATAGTCTTACGGCAAAGATAAAAAACAACACATGACCAGAAAAAAACTCTGGCGCACTTTTGATATCACTTTGCACCAGACATGAAAAATATCACTGCCACACTGGATTGGCTTATGTCTAGTGGGATGTCTGCCAATATCTATGTGCTTCCTCTTACCACGGATTCTTGCGACGGATACATGACTGGTTGTCCCTTTCATATGTTACCGCTGTCCAAATTATAAGTAGCAAATTTAGCTTTCATGGTAGAAACTTGTGTTTGAATATTTTTCAATTATGGAAATTTCTGCAAATAAACAACATTCACCGAATATCAGTCGCTATTGAATGATCGCATCACGCTAGTGTTCAGTGTTAGGCGTTGTCATCGTTTGGTAACCTTCGACCGCGTAAGTTCACTGACATTCTCATATATAAAGTTGTTAAATGGCTACCAACTTATTTGAAAAGAGCGCATTATTAAACCCGCTTATTAAAATGAAACGGCAGGAATGAAAGGTAATAGTTTCTAAGAAAGTTACACTCTCTCTTGAATGTAATAATATTATTACTGAACGAATAGTAGACAGTTGTAAAACTTACGGCTAGTTCAGAGAATGTCCAAAAGAAGAAAAGTAACGAACGGAATAAAAAAAGTTAAAATGAATTCTCTTTGAACGAGTAATTGATAATAGCCCCTCAAAAGTCACTGAACGGCGGAAGCTGTGCACATGTTGAATTTGCCTGTAGCTGGTTTCACTCAGGCGTCCGTTTGTGTATACGAGTCGGTTGTTTTACGCATTTTGGCTCTATCACCGCAAATGTTCTTATAACACATGGAAGTTGCTACTGAATGCAACGTACAGGTTGTTATCTGTTATGACTGTCACTTTTACGCATTTTAATATACGACACACGACAAGGGGTCCGTAACTTAACGTAACGTATTAATAACATTATACGAGACACGTAACGAATTAAACGGTACTGTTACGCGTTCCACTTGAATAGTACCATTATTGTCCTGCGCTACCGGTATAAGGTTATTACCGGTTAAAAAGTTGTACGTAACAATATTGGGTAACACAAAGGAATAACGGTACTAGAATAACGTTATTATCGGTTGAAACGTCATGCCGTGTAACATTATTGCAGTAATGAATTGAATTCCGGTACGTAACGAAATGCAGTGTGGTAACACAAACGGAATAACGTTATTGGCCTCAACAACGTTACTGTCCTGCAGTACAGGAGGAACGATCAGGAGTTCATAACTTAACAAGATGCATTAGCAACGTTATTCGGAACCTGTAACGAATTAATCCGTTTTGTTTTGCGTTTCATTTGAATTGGACACCGTTGAAAAAACTAAATAACAATAGTGTAAGTAAAAATTTCTGGCGGAGCATTATCAGAGGAAATTTACTGATGAATGTAGTTAAAAAAACAAGTTTGCACAAATAATCCACATATCTGTTCGTACTTACGTTATTAAGGGAGTGACTAGGGGCAAAATTTTTCTAATGTTTGTTCATATTTAGACAACTAGTACTTTTATTAACTTGAAACTGTTTGCACACAATGTTAAGAATAATTGTAGAGCAGATTTGGAAAATTTAGCGAAAAACCTTTCTTGTGCCGTTTTCTGGGAAATCGACTGAGTATTGTCTTGAAAACATCAATTTTTGGATCTCCGTATCTTGGAAATCAAAAAAGTTATTTAAATTAAAGATATTAGTTGATTAAATTCAGTAGCAAAACAAATCCCCCATGCAAGTCATATTCAATACAGAACGAACATCGAAGATGTTTTGATCTTTTTTTATTTCCTCAAAAAATAACATTGCAACAAAAATTGAATTTTTGTAATTAGTCTATTTAGATTGAAAAATTTTAAGGGAAAAATGAGGCCTTTGCATGTTCCCATGCTGTGAGGCTTGTCAGTTAACGAGCATTGCGCTCTCATTTAAATATATGACCCAAAGAGTCAGCCTACAGGAATTGTGAAACGAACCCTGTCGTCGAGGACCGTGTGCCACAAAGGGCGCAGATTCACCACGAGATTGGAAATTCATAGACGTCTATTGTCTACTGACGCCTAAGCGCTGTAGTGTGCAAGTGAGACAGACGACAACCTACGTCATAGGGAAACGCAGTAGAAGCCTTTTGTGGCCAAGGAGACGTAGCAGTGTTAAGTAAGGCGGACCCCAGATCAGCTATAAAGGCAAACGTTCATGGAAACCATTTAATTCTGTAGTAATGCTGGGAATCAAGTCAAAGTAATTTTAACCTCCCATCCTCCATAAATTTTCATGGTGATCCCAATTAAACTTGAATATTGATCATATCTATAATAGTTTAGGATTGCTGTTAAAGTGAAATTAACAAGTTTTGTAACAGAGACCTGAATGCTAAAATCTGAACGCTTTGGTCGATCTTAACGGTCGACATTTCATATAGAACCGCAACATTAAAATGGCAAACATTGTAAATATCAACTCTCTAACTTTATTTGTTTAAAAGATATAGTAAATTTAAGTTATCAGTATTTTCAGTTAAGCATCAGATCATTTCCTCCACAGAAAACACATTGAACGATGACGGCATGACACCCTATTGAATCATTTCGGAAGAGAATATTTGGTGTAAAGCTTAGTGCATAATAGTTACTTTTGTTCTTTATTTATTTATCAGAAAGCACATTAGTGCATTGCTACTGGCCGTGACATTCAAAGCTAAGATGGAAATTGTACCGGTTTTATGTCACCCTAGCCTGTCGGGCTAGTGTGACCATCCAGTCTGCCGAGCGCTGTTAGCAAGTGGGGTGCACTAAGCTCTTGTGAGGTAAACTGAGGAGCTACTTGATTGATAAGTAGCGGCTCCCGTCTCGGAAAATGACATACGGTCGGGGGAGTAGTGTGCTGACCACATGCCCCTCCATATCCGCATCCAGTGAGGCCTATGAACTGAGGATGATATGGAGGCTGGTCAGTACGTTTGGGCATTCATGGCCTGTTCGGAGGGTGTTTAGTTTTATGTAATGGATATTATTGTTACTTTATTTAGAACATGAAAGTGGTCAAGCTTTGATTATTTAAATATGTAAAAATTTAAACTAATGTAAAATAAAACTTCCTGGCAGATTAAAACTGTGCTGCCCGACCGAGACTCGAACTCGGGACCTTTGCCTTTCGCGGGCAAGTGCTCTACCAACTGAGCTACCGAAGCACGATTCAGGACCGGTACTCACAGCTTTACTTCTGCCAGTACCTCGCCTCCTACCTTCCAAACTTTACAGAAGCTCCCCAGCGAACCTTGCACAACTAGCATTCCTGAAAGAAAGGATATCCGCAATATCTTTTCTTTCAGGAGTGCTAGTTCTGCAAGGTTCGCAGGAGAGCTTCTGTAAAGTTTGGAAGGTAGGAGGCGAGGTATTGGCAGAAGCTGTGAGTACCGGGCGTGAGTCGTGCTTCGGTAGCTCAGTTGGTAGAGCACTTGCCCGCGAAAGGCAAAGGTCCCGAGTTCGAGTCTCGGTCGGGCACACAGTTTTAATCTGCCAGGAAGTTTCATATCAGCGCACACTCCGCTGCAGAGTGAAAATCTCATTCTGGTAATGTGGAATAAGCTGTAGCCAATCAGATGGACGACTTCAGGAAAGGGAACTGTGCTAGTCAGTTGAGCGAAGATGTTCAGCGCGCGTGAAGCGCTGTCGGAGACGGGCAGAGGGCAGTTCTGGTCTAGACACCAAAGAATACAGTTCGGCCGGAGACACCAAAGAGTACAGTTCGGATTTAGACGCGAAAGCGAACAGTCGGTCTTTAGGTAGCTAGGAGCTGAAACGACTTAGAAAATTTCGCGTTGTGTGGTATCTGAGCGATGAGCAGCCACTCGCTTAGTGTGAACTCTAATTTTTATTGAAGATAACGAGGTCGAATATTAGACTTGTATTTCAAGATGAGATTGTGAATGATAGAACTGTGTCAAATGGTTATGCGCTCGAGTGTAGTAGTAATTCTAAATACGATCACTTTCGCTATTAATTTTCTTTCGGAATGAACATTATTCTAACCAAATCGCAACTGTGTGGCCTAAATCATTTACGGGTCGTTAATTTACTTCTCGATATTATGATTACTGTTATTATATGTTATATTAACTTTGTATTTCGCAAACTTGGTATCAGCCGGACAATTTAAACAAAAGGTTACAAGTGTCTAATTTAGGGTGTGTAATGCGACGCGGGCGGGTCAACCCCTAGACGATTCTGAGCCAAGACATTTCGACGAAGAGGAACCGCATGTGAGTCCGATCATCTTTGGGATGTTAGCTCACAGGCTGTGCTCGCCGCTCCAAGGGCGGCAAGCAGGAAGCAGGATGCCCAAGCGGGCACAACCGCTGTATAATTGATTAGAGTTGTATTTGCTAAGAGAATTGCAAACGATCAACCACCAGATACCATAGGAAGGGTCACGTCAGACAAAATTTTATAAAAGTAGAGATTAGAAATCGCGGTCCAACTTTTCCTTGCGATGATATAATATTCTCTATGGAGAAGGTATCAAGAAGATACTTGGTTATAAAGTTGTTAATATATAAACATATATATGATATAGTATAAATCTTTAGAAACTGCAGTGGTTAAGGATCAGCCTGTAACATCCTGTGATGTTGAAAGAAGTTTTTCATTGGTAAATATATTTTTTCTGACTTATTTTTTTGTTTAACGTCCTACACTTTTGCTGCTAAGTATAATGAAGATGGTGGGATGAACGATGATGATATGATGACAAAGAATTGGTGGAATAAAGGCAGGGGAAACTGGGGAACCCTGCGAAAACCTGCTGCGAAGCTGTTTCTTCCACTACAAATTCCACTTGGATCGGCCGGAATTTGAATTTTTTCTGATAACACAAAGTATTTACTCCCAGGGAATTTATAGAAATACTAAGTAATTTATTCCAATTGTAATGGAAATTAGTTATGTAGATATATAATAATGAATTATGTGTTGATTAATGTATTACAAATTTTGATTTATAGTGAATGAATTTTATGAATATTTAATAGATCCTTTTGTTTTTTAATACATACATTCTGGTTTTGAATAGTATGTGTACTTTTGTATTCTCCAGTTTTTAGTGCATATAATTTCATCCCCTAGGCCCATAGTGATAACGAGTTGCAATGTGCGAGTCGGACGAAGAACAGCATTAGTTGGAATGAATGTCTTCGCCAGCGCATGGACGAATTTGTAGGAAGCAGGCGACCGGATTCTGTCAGGTAAATCTCGGACAGTTTCGGACGACTCTTTAGGTGCCTGCCAGCGGATTAGTGCTACACCTCTCAACCCACACTGTGGCAGGTGTCAGTCGCTAGTTGTAGTGTAACATCGACATGTGGGGACAGAAACGTTTATCGTATTCGCTATTCGGCCATTCTTTATCTATTTATTTCCTTTTTACTTTGAGTTATCGGTTTGGCTAGGGCATGTGCCAAATCAGCAGCAGCACGGAGGAAGAGGTCTCATTCTGTACATGGAATGTACAATTATGACGAGGTTTCTGGCGAATCAAAGTGTCTGATTTGGGACTGTGTCTAGAGAGTACTGGTAAGTAAAACTTATTTATACACCGCGTTTATTGCATGATCCGATATAATACTGGCCTGACGTGTACATTAAATGAGATAGGGCATCTGTTCGTGTCGGCCCCAGATGTATTGCCTGATCGTAAAATTAATTTGCATGTTCTCATTTAGGTATGCTAATTTGTTGTTATATTTCATTACTGTACTGACGGCTGTTACTCTGTCTGGTCCAAACATAATGTAGAGCATTTTCAAATTAAAAAGTTCAGTTTTTAGAAGCGTAATACATGTGCATTATTAGGATGAATACCATGTGGACAGTTTTACACATCTACGCAATACTTTTTAAGGATATTATGACCGTCTAATGACACATAAAGTCACAAAATGGCACTTACATTACTTGATTTTATTCATGGTTTCACAATAAAGGAATCTGAAAACTTTAAGAAGTTTGATGGAAGCTTTAGTTTCAAAGAGAATGTCAGCTTACTCTGGGTCCTTTGAATATTACATTGACGTATTTACCTACAAGGGTTGTACCAGAACACAGGTTCACATATTCTATACAAATAGAAAACACAATTTATTATTATTAATATAAACATCGTTGAAAAGCTTACACTTTTGTCTATTTTTCAACAAAGTCTCCATTTTTTCGACACACGTTTGAAGATGGTGCTCCAGCTTGTGTTCCTAAGTCGAAGAAGTCTCCTGCAAGCCCGTTGAGGAAGCATGTGGCCTCTGCTGGGGCTTCATCATCGCTCTTGAAACATATGCCAACTAAGCGTTCCTTTAGCTTGGGGAAGAGCTGATAATCGCTTGGGGCTAAGTCTGGGCTGTACGGGGGATGGGGCACAACAGTCCACCTAAATTTCTTCAAATGCTCCTGTGTTTGACGAGCGACGTGAGGTCGAGCATTGTCGTGAAGAAGCACTGCTCCCTCCATCAGTCGTACTCTCCAGCGATTCTGGATTGCTCGTCAGAGTTTAGTCAATGTTTCACCATATTGATGTTGTTGTCGTGATCCTCAGTCCTGAGACTGGTTTGATGCAGCTATCCATGCTACTCTATCCTGTGCAAGTTCTTCGTCTCCCAGTACCTACTGCAATCTACATCCTTCTGAATCTGTTTAGTGTATTCATCTCTTGGTCTCCCTCTACGATTTTTACCCTACACGCTGCCCTCCAGTTCTAAATTGGTGATCCTTTGATGTCTCAGAACATGTCCTACCAACCGATCCCTTCTTCTAGTCAAGCTGTGCCACAAACTTCTCTTCTCCCCAATCCTATTCAGTACCTCCTCATTAGTCATGTGATCTACCCATCTAATCTTCCGCATTCTTCTGTAGCACCACATTTCGAAAGCTTCTATTCTCTTCTTGTCCAAACTAGTTATCGTCCATGTTTCACTTCCATACATGGCTACACTCCATACAAATACTTTCACAAACGACTTCCTGGCACTTAAATCTATACTCGATGTTAACAAATTTCTCTTCTTCAGAAACACTTTCCTTGCCATTGCCAGTCTACATTTTATATCCTCTCTACTTCGACCATCATCAGTTATTTTGCTTTCCAAGTAGCAAAACTCCTTTACTACTTTAAGTGTCTCATTTCCTAATCTAATTCCCTCAGCATCACCCGATTTAATTCGACTACATTCCATTATCCTTGTTTTGCTTTTGTTGATTTCATCTTGTATCCTCCTTTCAAGACACTATCCATTCCGTTCAACTGCTCTTCTAAGTCCTTTGCTGTCTCTGACAGAATTACAATGTCATCGGTGAACCTCAAAGTTTTTATTTCTTCTCCATGGATTTCAATACCTGCTCCGAATTTTTCTTTTGTTTCCTTCACTGCTTGCTCAATATACAGATTGAATATCATCGGGGATAGGCTACAACCCAGTCTCACTCCCTTCCCAATCACTGCTTCCCTTTCATGTCCCTCGACTCTTATAACTGCCATCTGGTTTCTGTACAAATTGTAAATAGCCTTTCGCTCCCTGTATTTTACCCCTACCACCTGCAGAATTTGAAAGAGAGTATTCCAGTCAACATTGTCAAAAGCTTTCTCTAAGTCTACAAATGCTAGAAACGTAGGTTTTCCTTTCCTTAATCTAGCTTCTAAGGTAAGTCGTAGGGTCAGTATTGCCTCACGTGTTCCAATATCTCTACGGAATCCAAACTGGTCTTCCCTGAGGTCGGCTTCTACCAGTTTTCCACTCACCTGTAAAGAATTCGCGTTAATATTTGGCATCGGTGACTTATTAAACTGATTGTTCGGTAATTTTCGCATCTGTCAGCACCTGCTTTCTTTGGGAGTGGAATTATTATATTCTTCTTGAAGTCTGAGGGTATTTCGCCTGTCTCATGCACCTTGCTCACCAGAAGATAGAGTTTCGTCAGGACTGGCTCTCCCAAGGCTGTCAGTAGTTCTAATGGAATGTTGTCTACTCTTGGGGTCTTGTTTCGACTCAGGTCTTTCAGTGCTCTGTCAAACTCTTCATGCAGTATCGTATCTCCCATTTCATCTTCATCTACATCCTCTTCCATTTCCATAATATTGCCCTCAAGTACATCGCCCTTATATAGACCCTCTATATACTCCTTCCACCTGTCTGCTTTCCCTTCTTTGCTTAGAACTGTGTTTTCATCTGAGGTCCTGATATTCATACAAGTGGTTCTCTTTTCTCCAAAAGTCTCTTTAATTTTCCTGTAGGCAGTATGTATCTTACCCCTAGTGAGATAAGCCTCTACATCCTTACATTTGTCCTCTAGCCATCCCTGCTTAGCCATTTTGCATTTCCTGTTGATCTCTTTTTGAGACGTTTATATTCCTTTTTGCCTGCTACATATATTGCATTTTTATATTTTCTCCTTTCATCTATTAAATTCAATATTTCTTCTGTTACCCAAGGATTTCTACTAGCCCTCGCATTTTTACCTACTAGATCCTCTGCTGCCTTCGCTACTTCATCTCTCAAAGCTACCCATTCTTCTTCTACTGTATTTCTTTCCCCCATTCCCGTCAATTGTTCCCTTATGCTCTCCCTGAAACTCTGTACAACCTCTGGTTCTTTCAGTTTATCCAGGTACCATCTCCTTAAATTCCCACCTTTTTGCAGTTTCTTCAGTTTCAATCTACTGTTTCACCATATCTGTCTGAATTTATTGACCTCTCAGGTTGCATGAAATCGATGAGGTGTACCCTCTTCCGATCCCAAAGCACAGTCACCAAAACCTTTCCTGCCGACTGCATTTGTTTGAATTTCTTTAGTGGCGGTGAACCAGAGTGACGCCACTGACGAGACTGTTGTTTTGTCTTGAGGTGTAATGAAACACCGGCGTTTCATCTCCCGTGATGATAGAGCCCATCAACTTCTCCTTCTTGCCTCTCCCTTACTTTGTTGAAACTTGCGAGCACAGTCGAGTCATTGCTCCTTGTGTCCATCAGTCAGCATCTGGGGGACTCAGCGGGCACAGACCTTGCGATAACGAAACGTTTCTGTTAAAGCTCTTTCAGTTGTGCCGTGGGAAGCTTCAGGAAAGCGTTCAACAAGTTCGCTGGCAGTGTTTCACCAATCTTTGAGCAGCTCACTGTTGATCTCCTGGAGAATCACATCTGAAACCAGCGGTCTTCCACTCCGTTCTTCATCGTGAACTTCCGTGCGGCCCTCAGGAAAAGCCCCGCACCATTTGTGGACGTGCTGGACGGACATACACTCTTCACCATAAACCTCGGTCATTGCCAGTGAATCTCCTTGGGCGGTAACTTCCTTGCGTGGAGAAACCGGATTGCTGTTCGAACCACGCATTTTGTGGGAGCGGCGATCAGCACTTCCATCTATGACGGCTGCCAAGCCAACACTGAGCGACGTAGCGAATCACTGACGGGTGGGCTCGAGGGTGGTTGGGGGGGGGAGGGGGAATACACTGTGCACAGCACTGTTGTCGGATTTAGCCTAGCACATTCCCTCGAGGCTGTACCTCATTGGGAACCTTACTTTTGGTACAACTCTCGTAAAACAATTCATTTAACACACTTGTAATTCTCCAGATGATGAGCCTTTTCGTTCAAGGTGCAGCACAAACAAACATACACACGCCTGGCAGCGATCTCGCGAAGAAACTGGAAATAGCAATGGAAAACAGAGAAATTGCCCAAATTTACAAAAGTGGTGAAGTGAGATAAGCAGCACTACTTGATTACCCAGGTAGAAAGTCGGCCCTCTTAATGAATCTCAGATTTCTTTTCGTTCCTGGAAGAAGACGATGTGGAAGCTACTATTTTTCACCTATGTAAAATAGGGTTTAAGATCCAGAAGGTGATTGATACCGAAACTGGCAAGGAAGAAGTGCGACAAGGTCTTCAGTGGATGATGAAGTCGAGGAAGAAGATGGCGAACTTCAACGACTGCTGGCAGAGAAGAATGCCCAGCAGTATAAAGCTCCGAGCGAGCGTAACCGAACGGCTATGTACATTAAGCAAAACTCAGCAATTATTTCGAAGGCACGAAGCAACTCAGGAAGAGCGCAAATGGCATCCAGTACTGAGAGGAGCAACATTTAGTGCAGTCAGAATTGTATGCATTTGCTTGTGTCTTCTCGCTATCCCAGCAACACAGGTGAGTGTGGAGCGGTCATTCTTGTCTGTGAGATACGTGCTGAACCCACTGAGATACAAATTTGGCGAAGGACACATGAACAACATTTTGTTTGTTTTGTTCCTCCACAGTAACAAGGATATTGTGCCAACGTGTTTGCAATATAAATTCCTGCTTCATCGCGGAATGTTTATTGCATTCTTCACTGACAAATATGTGACATTTTATACTCCATATTTTGAAAACCATGGAGCACCCTCTCTTTGTACAGACTTCAAAAAATCCAACAAAAAGAACAAGTGGTGCACATACTTACTTGTACAGTATTATTGGGAGCGACTAGTAGCGACTTCCAGCTTTGTATAAACATTCACTACGCCAATATTTCAATCAACCTGAAACTTACAGACGACGTTCGTAACAATTTGTAGAGCAGATTTTGAAAATTTGAAAAGAGGATAGGAGTTTCTTAGGAAATCGACTTAGAGTAATTTTTTTGAGAACATCAATTTTAGGATCAATGTATTTTGGAAACGGTAAATGACTTTGAAATACTTGGTGCAGAAACAGTTCACGTACTTGACTTTGTTACATATGAATTAAATGTATCAAAATTGGTACTGGCAAAATGATCGTATCAGGACTTCTTCTCCAGCATATTTTTGTACGCCGTCCTCTCGCGATTTCTCCCCCTCTCTCTTCCGTTTTCTATCTGTCCCGCTTCGTTTATCTTTCATTTCCTCTCTTCCACTAGACAACTGCATACATCATGCCAAATAGATAGCCAATCGTTAATATTTTTACGACTTACAGGAAATAGTGTTCAGATATTGTATATAAATACATAATAAATATACATGGTACACATGCCTAATATCGTGTGTGGCCCCCGCGAGGACGCAGAAGGCCGCAACACGACGTGGCATGGACTCGACTAATGTCTGGAGTAGTGCCGGAGGGAACTGCACCATGAATCCTGCAGGGCTGTCCATAAATCCGTAAGAGTACTAGCGGCCATCCAAGACATGCTCTACAATGTTCATGTCATGTGTGGTGAGTTTGGTGGCCAGCGGATGTATTTAAACTCGGAAGAGTGTTTCTGGAGCCACTCTGTATCAATTCTGGACGTATGGGGTGTCGTATTGTCCTGTTGGAATTGTCCAAGTCTGTCGGAATACACAATAGACATGAATGGATGCTGATGATCAGACATGAGGCTTACGTTCGTGTCACCTGTCAGAGTGTTATATAGGTGTATCAGGCGTCCCATATCACTCCAACTGCACACGTCTCACACTATTACAGAACCTCCATCAGTCTGAACAGTCTCCTGCTGACATGCAGAATTCATTGATTCCGAGTGAGCCGTGGTAAAAATTGCTGTTTTGAAGAGCGCGCCGCAGCATGTAGTGTGAAGTAGTCGTCCTCCGTTTCTGGCGGTGGCGCCGCTGTGGCAATCGCAGCTTTGGTGTCTCCCTCTGGTGGGAAAGGGGAAAAGGTTGCTTGTTCACGTGCATTTAAGGGGTGCGATGAGCTCGCCAGTGAGTGAGTCTGGGTCAGTCTCTCGTCACCAGCTTGCTAGCCTGTCTCTCGTCCGCATTTGTTAGGCAGTTGGTGTCTGTCTGTCGTTCGGATCAACCTTTAAAGCCGGCAAAATGAGAGCCTTTCCACTCCGCCAGTAAGAGAACTCAGCGAGTGGTCGCCCGGTCGGGGCTTAGTTCCTGCATCTGAGTCTGCGCGTTAGGCCGCCAGTCTGTTCGAGTTTGCTCAGGCAATGGTCATTGGCGGTTGGATCGATCGGTTGGTCGGTCGCGCACTGAGACACAAGATGGCTTGTCCGTCTTGAGCGACGGCGCATGCGAGGTCGCCACGTGAGTCCAGTGGGCCGCGCCGTATAGCGAGGGGTAGTGACTTCGCGGTCGACACGAGAGCAACAGGAGTCAACCCACGGCATCAGTCTGGCCGGTGCGAGCTGCGACGCCGGGAGACGGGAGATCGGCGCGCCATCCTGCGTCCGTTGAAGCGGCTGGCTGCGGACGGTTCGGGAGAGCGTTTTGGGGGTGCTGCGCCAGGTCTTCTCGAAAAATCGCAGTTTATTAGAAGTTAAGTGATTGGTGATATCTTGTTAAATTCTACTTGTTTTCTTGGTGAGGTCACCAGCTGTTTTGCTTTGGGGTCGTCCCACCATTCTTCTCCGTTTACCCACCCGCGGGAAGCTGGTTGTTTATAAACTGGGTGGTCCGTTTTTCCCTTGTGGAATAGAGGCGGGTTAGAGCAACCTGCGGTTCTGCTTGTTCGGTTATCTCCCTATCAATCTACCGTACGTTAGTAGCTGCCTCTGTCATGTTTGTCGGATTTGGTGTGTTAACGAATTTATTGCTTGGAGTGTAACAGCCTAATACCTGAAATACATTTTGATCTTTGGAAACTCTGATATTATTGCCTATGATCTTGAGAGGCGATATCTGTGTACTGTAGAGCGTCTTAACTATTGTTTGGGCAACCTTGTAGAATTTTATATAAGATTGCGTTTCATGGGCTTTTATTTAAATGATAATTTTAGTATATAAGGTGCCACCCTTTTACCGTAAGACTTTTCTTACAATTTAAAATCAAGTTGCACCTTTGGTGGCAAGGTTAATATTTTAATTGTTGGTGTTGAGTATCATTTCCATCCCTCCTACGGGGGGTGCATAGTTGTGTACTTGTGTAAATTGTTAAAACTCTTAGTTTAAAGTAATCTGGTGTGTTGCAGATTTGCACCAGTGTAGTCTTTCGCAGGCTGTTGTGAGCGGTCGTAACTACGGCCGTGTCAGAAGGGAGCGGCAAGGTTCTCTGCCCGAAAGCTCATACAGTCAAAGCTTGTTTCTTTCTGCCTCTGAATAAACTGTAACTTTGATATTTAGAGGGTGCTTTCTGATTATAATTTTAAATCTGTTTCTTTTAAAAAATGCTTTTAGGCACTATTAAAGTGAATAAAATTCCCATTTGTTAAAAGGAATTTGGTTATGATTTCATCAGTTACTCCCTGGAAACCACTTCCATGCCTACATAGTGTGATTAAATGTGTTAATGTTCTTGATGAATCGCTAGTAAATAAAATAAATTCTTAAGAGTATTCTTTGAAAATAAATCGCGGTTCACCGAGGTTATCTCAATATAATTTGAAAAAGAGTCTCGTCCGACCAGGCAACATTTTTCCAGTCATCAATACAGAATGTATCCCGTGTGGCTGATGCAATATGCTCATTAATTGATTTGTCTTTCTTTTCTTTTTTTTGATAAGGATAAAGGAAAGGGTGACTGCACGACACAAGGCTGCGTCGCCTGGGCCCGTCAGCACCGACATTGGACTGTTGATGAGTGGAAACATGTTGCCTGCGAGGATGTCTTGTTTGCTTAAGGTACATTGCATTATACGTTCAAACCTATGAGGGGAATAATAAATATTAAAACCAATTTCTATCAATCCTCTTGAGAGAAATATTATTTCACGTCCTGACGACACTGCGTCCACTGCTTCACAGATTTACTGTGCGTGACGTCCGAAAGCAAGAATAGCTGGGGCAGCTTTGTGAAGATGTGAAGTACAATTTCTCTCAAAATGATAGCTGTCTAACGACAAGGTCATTGAAACTGCTAACAATAATTATCATTTATTGCAATTTGAACGGCATTCCAAGTAAAAATTTAATACACAACAATATTAACTTAGAGCACAAACCGAAATCATTGTATTAGCCTGACAACTGCTTCTACTCAATAGAATTTTCAAAAATGTGTACGGTGTGTGTGTGGATGTGTTTGACTATAGTTACGTGTAATCACCGCGTGTAAAAAGTGTTAGTGGTAGAAAAAAATAATGTAAAAGACTACCATAAAAATGGTCAGTAAGTAGTCAAATGTTTCGCTGTTAATGGGCATTATAAGTGTAAACTAATGCGTTCGATATTACAGTGACAGACCACATTTATAATTTATTGAACAAGCAAACAATTAACCATCATCTGCGAATAACTCCAGGGAATGTTGACCGATAACATCGAAAACCACCGATATTCAACCAGTAACAGTTACCGTCATTTTAGGGCCTTATCCAGTTCGTGCTTTGAAAATGACGGAGGTTTACATGCGGAAATATCGGACTTCTCATGAATTTATTGAGCTGCATTCTCGCATGTTATTAGTGCATAAAACATAGTGGGGGAAACTGAACTTTTCCTTGAGAAATATATTGAACATTATAGCCTGTATAATTAAAAAGATATGAAGTCCTAATCCAAAGGCTAGGAAGTTCTGATTATTATATATGCAACTGATATGTTGACACACATTTTTTAAACCACGAGTCTTTAAAACTTAGAAATAGTATTACTTTGTTCCAAAGTCTACATCATAATATCATGGCCCTTTCTATTTGAGTCTGTTTCCGAACAATCTGATTGTAAATTTACGATGATAGGTTCAAGGCTTATATCCATCATCACTTCCCTGTCAAATTATTCTTTCTGAAGCTTTTCAGTACGCCGCACAGACTGTGCCCACGCTACAGGTGGGATGTTGCCTATTGCCTCATGCTCAAGCGGTGTTATCTTGAATGTTTTGTTCTTTCTCCCACATAGCCTTAAAAACCATTGTCCAAATTAATTCCATGTGGCTACATTGACAGTGACATGTGGGTAAGAGCAATACTGTGTGACCCCATTCACGTGCAAGGAAGTCAAGTTCTTACGTTCTGTGACGTGACTTGTACACTATAAATTAACGAGCTGTAGGAAATCGGTACAGGTCTCGATTATACTCTACTCAGTATTTTTATTTTTAAGCTGGGGAAAATATCCGTTTTTCTGGTGTTTGTGCTTGGTATTTTCTCTGTAACAGGTGAATTATAATTAGCAATGACCGACTTCGAAGAAAGGTATGACAAGAATTGTGAATCACGTCACAAAAGTGACAGCGTTCATTTCCGAATGGTAGTCACTGCTGTTTTTCTTACACGTAAACAAAAGTTTATTCTCAGAAACAAATCGAGAAGAAGAGTCAGCATGCAGAATAATTATCCGAGAACCTATTCCTATGAGAACTTCAAAACTACCAGTACCATCACTCATTTTCCAGCAGATCTTCCTGAAATGATTCTAACTGACCTATGTTTCATCAAGGTAATATATTGTTGAAATACCTCCTTCTCTTGTAGTGCTGTACCTATGCCACTCCTTTGAAGTTAAAACTCCCTTCTTAAAATATCTGGAACCAACGTGTTTTAAAATTCTTTACATTCACGAAGCGTTTACCACTCAAGCCTGCATAGCTGTAACACGTTTCTGAGATGACGGGTGTTCATCATTCACATGGAGCACTTTAAAATATCGTTGTTAAAACCATCCATTATGAGAGTCGCTTGAAAAGTCCGTGCAAAGTCCGAGAGATGGCACTACCGGCGCGTATCGAGGTCATGTTTAATTAGTAGCATCTTTGGAAACAACACACAACAAGGTTCAGCCATATTGGTCTATTTCTTTGTGTTTGGTATTCGTGTGAATCAAGGAAGTGGAGTGATAGTCAAAAAATGGACGAATAAGAATTTCGTGTGGTGATTAAACTTTACTTTATGAAAGGCAAAACGCCTCAGGAGACTAAAGAGAAGTTTGATAAACATTACGGTGTCTGCACCTTCGATTAGAACAGTTTATACGTGGTTTAAAAATTTTTGGACTGGCCACATGGGCACAAGTGATGCTGAACGTTTTGGACGCCCTGTGCAGGTTACGACTCCAGAAATCATTGATAAAATCCATGATACGGTGATGGATGACAGAAGAGTTAAGATGTGTGAGATTGCTAGTGCCGTGGGCATATCGAATGAACAGGTACATAATATTTTGCATAAACATTTGGACATGAGGAAGCTATCCGCAAGATGGGTTCCGCGATTGCTCACGCTTGACCAAAAACAGAATCGTGTGAAGTGTTGCTAGGATGGTTTGCAGCTGTTCTGGAAGAATCTGTAGGACTTTAAGCGTCGTTTCGTCACTGTGGATGAAACATGGATACATTACTATACTCCTGAGACCAAACAACAATCTAAACAATGGGTTACCAAGGGAGAATCTGCACCAAAAACGGCGAAGACCAGTCTTTCGTTCGGAAAGGTAATGGCGACTGTCTTTTGAAATTCGCAAGGGATAATCCTCATCGACTATCTGAAAAAGGGTAAAACTATTCCAGGTACATATTATTCATCTTTATTGGACCATTTGAAAACCGAGCTGCAAGAAGAACGCCGGCGATTGTACCACAAAAAAGTCCTTTTCCATCACAACAGTGCACCAGCACACACCTCTGCTGGTATGCTCGCAAAATTAATGGAAATAGAATTCCAACTCGTTTCACATCCCCCCCCCCCCCCACCTATTCCCCACACTGGGTTCCCTTGGACTACTATTTGTTCCACAATTTGGAGAAATGGCTGGTTGGACAAAGATTTTTTTCAAATGAGCAGGTGATTGCAGCAACTAATAGCTATTTTGCAGAATTGGACAATTCGTATTATTCGGAAGGGATCAACAAATTAGAACAGTGTGGACGAAGTGTATAAGTCTAATAGGAGACTATGTCGCAAAATAAAAAAGGTTTACACCAAACACGTAAGTAGTTTTTATTTTTGCATGGAGTTTTCAAATGCCCCTCATACGTTACAGGTTCCTTGAGATTTTGAACACGACATGGTTCTGGAGTCCATTCTTGTGTTTTCAAATGTCAACAGTAGGAGATCTGCTTTCAGATTTACATTTGAAGAAGTTATAAATGCAGTAAATAGTCCTCCTTGCCTTATTGTGAAGCACTCCACATTTATTGCCGTCATCTGGCTTTTTTTTAATCGCACTTAAACATTTACAGATACACATTCACAGCTATACTGCCACAAGGAAAAAAAAATACAAATGAATGAATGATTCGCTTGTTGCGAAGTACGGCAATAGTGCAGCATATAGGTTGTCTTGTGACAGCCAGAGCGAGAGCACCAGCAGCAGCGAGTACTGTTTGTATAAAGCGTTTATTTTGCATTTTGTTTACGACCTTCCACTAAGGAAGGGATTCTATTTGTGTTTATCTGCTCTGCATAGTAACTAACAGTTCTTGATAAAACTTTACGTAGTTTTCGTGTTAGATTTCTTAGTGTTTTCTTGATCGTTTAGAACAGAAAGCGCCCTAAAACCGTCTTTTGTTTGTTTCGCGGCCGTTAGCCACTAGTCACTTGAATCAGCAGTTGTCTTGTGACAGCCAGAGCGAGAGCACCAGCAGCAGCGAGTACTGTTTGTATAAAGCGTTTATTTTGCATTTTGTTTACGGCCTTCCACTAAGGAAGGGATTCTATTTGTGTTTATCTGCTCTGCATAGTAACTAACAGTTCTTGATAAAACTTTACGTAGTTTTCGTGTTAGATTTCTTAGTGTTTTCTTGATCGTTTAGAACAGAAAGCGCCCTAAAACCGTCTTTTGTTTGTTTCGCGGCCGTTAGCCACTAGTCACTTGAATCAGCAGTTGTCTTGTGACAGCCAGAGCGAGAGCACCAGCAGCAGCGAGTACTGTTTGTATAAAGCGTTTTTGTACTTATTTGCTGCGCTTAGCTTTTAAATAGTTTTTCTGGGAAAACCTAGCGTAGTTTTCGCGTCTCGTATTTCAGTGAGTGTTTCTTGATTATCAGAGTAGCTCATCAGAAGATTATCTTGGGAATTTGTCACCGTATAGAGTAGGGTAAACATAGTCATGTGTAGGGACTGTGGTTGTTGTGAGCGGACGCAAGGAGAATTGGCCACTCTTCGGGGGCAGGTGGAGGCTTTGTCTGTTAGGCTCATCGAGCTCGAGGCGCAGGCGTCGGCTCGTAGTGGCGTTGGGGCAACTGTGGTGAGACCTATGCCTACTTCGGTGGCCTTGGAATCACATGGAACCCCTGATGTCGCTGCGTCTTCCGGCAGTGAGCATCTTACCGGTCAGCCATCACTCCAGGGTGAATGGCGGACAGTGGTGGGCTCGCGCGTGCCTGGCCGAAAGGCGAAGGTGGGATCTGGCCGCGTGGCAGCTGCCTTACCCCTTTCCAACAGGTACGGGGTGCTTCCTAGTGGTGATGACATCGTTTCCGAGCCACCACAGGATGCCTCGCCTGTTGGGCCAGTGGCCGATTCTCCGGCAAGGTCCCGACAGTCACAGAGGGCGGGCCTATTAGTTATAGGGAGCTCCAACGTTAGGCGGGTTATGGAGCCCCTCAGGAAAAGAGCGGGTAGGTCGGGGAAGAATGCCAGTGTGCACTCGGTGTGCTTGCCGGGGGGTCTCGTCCGTAATGTGGAGGAGGCCCTTCCGGCAGCTATTGAACGCACTGGGTGTGACCGGCTGCAGATAGTAGCACATGTCGGAACGAATGACGCCTGCCGCTTGGGTTCTGAGGCCATCCTTGGTTCCTTCCGGCGGCTGGCTGATTTGGTGAAGACAACCAGCATCGCACGCGGAGTGCAAGCTGAGCTTAATATCTGCAGCATAGTGCCCAGAGTCGATCGCAGTCCTCTGGTTTGGAGCCGTGTGGAGGGTCTAAACCAGAGGCTCAGACGACTCTGCGACTATAATGGTTGCAAATTCATCGACCTCCGTTATTGGGTGGAGAACTGTAGGGCCCCCCTAGACAGGTCAGGCGTGCACTACACACCGGAAGCAGCTACTAGTACTAGGGTAGCAGAGTACGTGTGGCGTGCACACGGGGGTTTTTTAGGTTAGAGGGACCCCCCCCCTTGGGCGAAACGATAAAATACCTGACGGCTTACCAGAGAGGACATTATCATCGTTGATAAAGAACGTCCGTCCTCAGAGACCAAAAACAGGAAAAGTTAACGTAATATTGGTAAACTGCAGGAGTATCCAGGGCAAGGTTCCTGAATTAGTATCTCTTATTGAAGGAAATAGTGCGCATATAGTATTAGGAACGGAAAGTTGGTTAAAACCGGAAGTGAACAGTAACGAAATCCTAGACACAGAATGGAATATATACCGCAAGGATAGGATAAACGCCAATGGTGGAGGAGTATTTATAGCAGTAAAGAATTCAATAATATCCTGTGAAGTTATTAGCGAATGCGAATGTGAAATAATCTGGGTTAAGTTAAGTATCAAAGGTGGGTCAGATATGATAGTCGGATGCTTCTATAGACCACCTGCATCAGCAACTGTAGTAGTTGAGCGCCTCAGAGAGAACCTGCAGAACGTCGTGAAGAAGTTTCGTGATCATACTATTGTAATAGGGGGAGACTTCAATCTACCAGGTATAGAATGGGATAGTCACACAATCAGAACTGGAGCCAGGGACAGAGACTCTTGTGACATTATCCTGACTACCTTGTCCGAGAATTACTTCGAGTAGATAGTTAGAGAACCAACTCGTGAAGCTAACGTTTTAGACCTCATAGCAACAAATAGACCGGAACTTTTCGACTCCGTGAATGTAGAAGAGGGTATCAGTGATCATAAGTCAGTGGTTGCATCAATGACTACAAGTGTAATAAGAAATGCCAAGAAAGGAAGGAAAATATATTTGCTTAACAAGAGTGATAGGGCACAAATCGCAGAATATCTGAGTGACCACCATCAAACGTTCATTTCTGAGGAAGAGGATGTGGAACAAAAATGGAAAAAATTCAGAAACATCGTCCAGTACGCCTTAGATAAGTTCGTACCGACTAAGGTCCAAAGCGAGGGGAAAGATCCACCGTGGTATAACAATCATGTACGAAAGGTACTACGGAAACAAAGAAAGCTTCATCATAGGTTTAAGAGTAGTCGAATCATAGCTGATAAGGAAAAGCTGAACGAAGCGAAAAAGAGCGTAAAGAGAGCAATGAGAGAAGCATTCAACGAATTCGAACATAAAACATTGGCAAACAATCTAAACAAGAACCCTAAAAAGTTTTGGTCATATGTAAAATCGGTAAGCGGATTTAAATCCCCTATTCAGTCACTCGTTGACCACGATGGCACCGAAACAGAGGACGACCGAAGAAAGGCAGAAATACTGAATTCAGTGTTCCGAAACTGTTTCACTGCGGAAAATCGTAACACGGTCCCTGACTTCAGCCGTCGCACGGACGCCAAAATGGAAAATATTGAAATAAACGATATCGGAATTGAAAAACAACTGCTATCACTTAGTAGCGGAAAAGCATCCGGACCAGACGAGATACCCTTAAGATTCTACAGTGATTATGCTAAAGAACTTGCCCCCTTTCTATCAGCAATTTATCGTAGATCGCTGGAAGAACGTAAAGTACCTAGCGACTGGAAGAAAGCGCAGGTCGTTCCCATTTTCAAGAAGGGTCATAAATCAGATGCGAATAATTATAGGCCTATTTCGCTTACGTCAATCTGTTGTAGAATAATGGAACATGTTTTGTGTTCTCGTATTATGACGTTCTTAGATAATACAAATCTCCTTCATCATAACCAACATGGATTCCGCAAACAGAGATCATGTGAAACTCAGCTCGCCCTATTTGCCCAAGAAATTCACAGTGCCGTAGACACTGGCGAGCAGATTGATGCCGTATTCCTGGACTTCAGGAAGGCATTTGATACGGTTCCGCACTTACGTTTAGTGAAAAAAATACGAGCTTACGGAATATCGGACCAGGTTTGTGATTGGATTCAGGATTTCCTAGAAGAAAGAACACAACATGTTATTCTTAACGGTTCAAAATCTGCAGATGTAGAGGTAATTTCGGGAGTACCGCAGGGAAGCGTGATAGGACCTTTATTGTTTACAATATACATAAATGACTTAGTTGACAACATCGGTAGCTCCGTGAGGCTATTTGCAGATGACACGGTTGTCTACAAGAAAGTAGCAACATCAGAAGACTCGTACGTACTCCAGGAGGACCTGCAGAGGATTAATGCATGGTGCGACAGCTGGCAGCTTTCCCTAAACGTAGATAAATGTAATATAATGCGCATACATAGGGGCAGAAATCCATTCCAGTACGATTATGCCATAGGTGGTAAATCATTGGAAGCGGTAACGACCGTAAAATACTTAGGAGTTACTATCCGCAGCGATCTGAAGTGGAATGATCACATAAAACAAATAGTGGGAAAAGCAGGCGCCAGGTTGAGATTCATAGGAAGAATTCTAAGAAAATGTGACTCATCGACGAAAGAAGTAGCTTACAAAACGCTTGTTCGTCCGATTCTGGAGTATTGCTCATCAGTATGGGACCCTCACCAGGTTGGATTAATAGAAGAGATAGACATGATCCAGCGAAAAGCAGCGCGATTCGTCATGGGGACATTTAGTCAGCGCGAGAGCGTTACGGAGATGCTGAACAAGCTCCAGTGGCGGACACTTCAAGAAAGGCGTTACGCAATACGGAGAGGTTTATTATCGAAATTACGAGAGAGCACATTCCGGGAAGAGATGGGCAACATATTACTACCACCCACATATATCTCGCGTAATGATCACAACGAAAAGATCCGAGAAATTAGAGCAAATACGGAGACTTACAAGCAGTCGTTCTTCCCACGCACAATTCGTGAATGGAACAGGGAAGGGGGGATCAGATAGTGGTACAATAAGTACCCTCCGCCACACACCGTAAGGTGGCTCGCGGAGTATAGATGTAGATAGGAGCGAGATTCTCACTCTCTAGTCGTAGCCATTCTCGGAAAGAGAGTGAATATTATTGGCTGCCAGTGACTAGTGGAGGGGGATGTGCAGAACGGCTGAAAACTGTGCCGCCTTCTTAAATGACGCGAACTTTAGTCCACAATAACGCCCGTCTGCATTCTGCTAGACTGACAAAAAGCACAATACAAGAATTGGGATGGAAAGTCATTCTGCACCTACCTTATTCACCTGATCTTGCGCCGTTAGATATTCACTGTTCCCAAAGAGCCTTCAAGGAATTTCCCTTCCAGATGAAAATGCTTTCCAAACATGGTCCAACGAGCTCTTCACCTCAAAACCACGTCATTTCTACAGTCGTGGAATCAAAGAGTTACCCTGACATTAGCAGACTGTTGCAAGTAGTGAAGGATAATACGAGGGCCGTTCAGAAAGTAACCTCCGGTTGATTTAAAAAAATACACCAAGTTAAATAAAAATATTTTAATATATACATCTTACAACTACATCTTTGCACTATTTTTCTACATAGTCTCCATAGCGATTGAGGCACTTATCGTATCTCTTCACAAGCTTTGAAATTCCTTCTGCATAAAAATCATCCGCTTGTGCCTGGAGCCAGCCTGTGACCGCATCTTTGAGCTCTTCGTCGTCATCAAACCGCTGTGACCCGAGCCATTTCTTCAAATGCATGAAGAGGTGATAATCACTTGGCGCCAGGTCTGGGCTGTAAGGTGGATGGTTGATAACGTCCCACTTGAAGGACTCAAGAAGGGCCGTTGTTCTGCGAGTAGAGTGAGGACGGGCGTTATCGTGCAAAAAAAACGATACCGGAAGTCAGTATACCACGGCGTTTGTTCTGTATAGCCCGTCGTAACTTTTTTATTGTTTCACAGTACACGTCTTGATTAATGGTCGTACCACGTTCCATGAATTCAACCAACAACACCCCTTTGGCATCCCAAAACACCGTTGCCATCAGTTTTCTGGCAGAAAAATCTTGCGAGGCTTTTCTTGGTTTGGTAGGCGAATTTGAATGTGCCCACATCTTTGATTGTTCTTTTGTCTCAGGGTTCACGTACTTAATCCAGGTTTCGTCACCGGCCACGATTCTGTTTAACAATGGTTCTCCTTCGTCCTCATAACGTGACAGAAAGTCTAATGCAGAGGCCGTTCTTTGAGTTTTGTGGTGGTCGGTAAGAATTTTGGGCACCCATCGTGCACAGAACTTATGGTAACCCAATCTTGCTGTCACTATCTCGTACAAGAGAGTCTTAGAAATCTGTGGAAAACCAGTAGACAACTCCGACATTGAGAAACGTCGATTTTCACGAACTTTTGCATCAACTGTCTGAACGAGTTCGTCAGTCACCAATGATGGTCTACCACTCCTCTCTTCATCATGAACGTTTTCTCGTCCACTTTTAAATAAACATACCCATTCACGGACAACTCCTTCACTCATAACTCTTGGTCCGTACACGGCACAAAGCTCACGATGAATAGCTGCTGCAGAATATCCTTTGGCTGTAAAAAACCTTATGACAGCACGCACTTCACATTTGGCGGGGTTTTCTATTGCAACACACATTTCAAACTGCCACAAAAACTAAACTAGCGCAGGTACGACGTTCACTCGACCACGGCTTGATGCCGACTGAGCTGTTGAGTGCGTGAACGCACAAATGGCGTCGCTACTCCCCCCACAACCCGCACTGTGACCAATCGGAGGTTACTTTCTGAACCGCCCTCGTATATTGTTAATGATTAAGTTTAGTGTTATCTGTATCTGTTGCGTTTATTAAACTTACGGCAAAACGCTACGAACTTATGCACCAACCTAATACATCATTTAACAGGATTGTGACAGTTTAATCTTGTAATGCTATGTACATGTTCTCTGAATAGGTGCACATGAATCTGATGATGGTCCATGGCCCTAAACTGGTTGTTAAATAAAGAAATTTTGTAATCAGCTCCTCACGGTAATCATGATGTTTTTAATGTAGCACCACACGGTAGTTGTGACAGTAGTAGAACACATCTTTAGTTATTGCAAATTCATATTGCAGGGAAACGGAAAACTTGCGTTCTCTTGTTAAACGAGAAATAGACTGAAGGCCTTTGGAAATACGTGTAATCATAATACATGTTTATGTTAGCTACTCTACTGCTCGCAGCATGACCCATCTACAGCTGGGATTTCCTAGGAGCAGGAATTTTTCTCGCGAACAGGAAAGGCGGTTTTGCGGCAGCAGAGATGCAAAAGTTAAATGCCTTGCGCATTTGTGTTTTCCCAGAATACGAAACCGCAAGCGTATTAAGTATTCAGTCCACACCTGCGTCTGTGAATTGTGGTGAATTATTTTGTATTGTTTCCACTAGATGGAATGGAGTAGGCTGTTAACAACTCTTCGTGTGCCGCTCCACAACGATGGGAGTTTTCAGCGACACAGAAAATGCCATTAATGCACAGTTAGCCCTTTCCTCTTAGTGCTATTCTGAACCGGCAAGATAATATGCGACAGATAAGAATATTATCCTACACTGAAACCGCTTGTATTGATATAAATGTTTCGCTTATGTTTTCAGGATTATATCAGCATAAAAATTAAGGATGAAGTTGTTTCTGGTTGTAAAATCTTTATATAGGGTTATGTAATAGAGTAATACTTTGTCGTATGATATACTTTCAAACGAAATTCAGGAAACATTTCTTTCTTCACTTTTAAAGTAAAATAATAAATGTAGTTGTTTCCTGAGTTCATTTTGCTAGATTATTATGTAGTATTTTTTATTGGCAGGTCAAATAAATACTATTATAATCCTGACAACCCCTGTCATGCAGAAGAGATTCCAAAACTACCAGAGAATCTCAGCGATGAAGATAGTATCTGCAGTGAAATAGAATGAGCTGATGAGATGGGTTTAGACCTTCTTCCACTCTTCCACTACGTGATGGAAATGATTCCAATCGTGATGATGCTCCTAGTGACGATGAAAGGCTGGTTAGGTTCAGTGACATTGGTAAAGGAGTTCTTTCGCAGCCAACGTAAGCAAAAGCTACTTCAGAGGGGAACAGAGGAGGAGATGTTATTAGGCAGCACGTGGGAGAAAGCAACAACAGAGACAGGATCACAAAAAATATTAAAGAAATATAAAACAATACCACTCAAGTGGATATCAAAGGAACTTAAAATCCTGACTGTTGACAGCCAAGTAGATGTCACTGGCAATATATCAGAGCCTTTTCTTGTGGCTGAAATGAAGCATCTCATAAGACAGCTGTAGATATATTCAAGAAAGTTTTCAGTGAAGGATCTATGGAGTACATTTGTAAAGAGACAGTCAAATATGGTGCTCAGAAAGTATATTTACAATTTCAACTTTCAGTTGATGAATTATAAAAATATTTTGGAATTCTTATCCTTTTCGGTTGCAGTCCAGTCCCTTTTAGAAGGATGTATTGGGAGACAAGGTCAGATGCTTACAGTTATCTTTTAAATAATTTACTCAGTAGAAACAGGTTTGAACAAATGCATCGCTTTCTGCATTTCGATAATGACACAACTATAGATCCATGTAATAAAAACTTACAAAATTGATCCGCTTTTGAAACACCGTGTTTTTGCAACTCGTTCAGTCATCAGGACATTTGTTCTCTTTAGATGAAGCCATGGAACACTGTTATGGACATAACATATGAAACAGTTCATAAGGGGAAAACGTATACGCTATGGTTAAAAGTTATGCTGCCTTTCAACATCTGACGGCTATGTTATGAAGTTCATTCCTTACTCTGGTGCTGGTGACGAAGAAAAAGGAAAAACATTGGGAACTTAAATTACAGAAAAATTTTGTGTAGTTATTCTTCTTTCTTATTGTGTTGTCTTTGTTGATAACTATTTCAACTCTCTGACACTCTTGGAATCACTAAGCAAGCGTGAATTACGCTACACTGCCACTGTCCAGAGACACAGGATAGGGAAAGTACAACTGATTTAAAAACGGAACCTCGTGGACCTGATCATGTTCTTGAAAATGAACACTTTACGCTGCTAATGTGACATGACGACATCCAAGTGACATTCGCAGCAAATCTGCAGATCAATGATTGTCTTACCAAGGGGACCTGCAAGAGATGCAGCGAAGCAGAACGAAAGCACGTAACAGTGCCTCAACGAACCTTAGTTCAACTCTACAACAAAGGGATGGGAGATGTCAATCTTATCGAAAAACTGAGAGGGTTCATCTACATCTACATGACTACTCTGCAATTCACATTTAAGTGCTTGGCTGAGGGTTCATCGAACCACAATCATACTACCTCTCTACCATTCCACTCCCGAAGAGCGCGCGGGAAAAACGAACACCTAAACCTTTCTGTTCGAGCTCTGATTTCTCTTATTTTATTTTGATGATCATTCCTACCTATGTAGGTTGGGCTCAACAAAATATTTTCGCATTCGGAAGAGAAAGTTGGTGACTGAAATTTCGTAAATAGATCTCGCCGCGACGAAAAACGTCTTTGCTTTAATGACTTCCATCCCAATTCGCGTATCATATCTGCCACACTCTCTCCCCTATTACGTGATAATACAAAACGAGCTGCCCTTCTTTGCACCCTTTCGATGTCCCCCGTCAATCCCACCTGGTAAGGATCCCACACAGCGCAGCAATATTCTAACAGAGGACGAACGAGTGTAGTGTAAGCTGTCTCTTTAGTGGACTTGTTGCATCTTCTAAGTGTCCTGCCAATGATACGCAACCTTTGGCTCGCCTTCCCTACAATATTATCTATGTGGTCTTTCCAACTGAAGTTGTTCGTAATTTTAACACCCAGGTACTTAGTTGTATTGACAGCCTTGAGAATTGTACTATTTATTGACTAATCGAATTCCAACGGATTTCTTTTGGAACTCATGTGGATCACCTCACACTTTTCGTTATTTAGCGTCAACTGCCACCTGCCACACCATACAGCAATCTTTTCTAAATCGCTTTGCAACAGATACTGGTCTTCGGATGACCTTACTAGACGGTAAATTACAGCATCGTCTGCGAACAACCTAAGAGAACTGCTCAGATTGTCACCCAGGTCATTTATATAGATCAG
The DNA here is from genome assembly GCF_023864345.2 of Schistocerca serialis cubense. Taxonomy (NCBI): domain Eukaryota; kingdom Metazoa; phylum Arthropoda; class Insecta; order Orthoptera; family Acrididae; genus Schistocerca; species Schistocerca serialis. The sequence goes on along the minus strand of NC_064644.1, from coordinate 412,845,742 downwards.
GAACAGCAGAGGTCCCAGGACGCTTCCTTGGCGAACACCTGATATCACTTCAGTTTTACTTGATGATTTGCCGTCTATTACTACGAACTGCGACCTTCCTGACAGGAAATCACGAATCCAGTCGCACAACTGAAACGATACCCCATAGGCCCGCAGCTTGATTAGAAGTCGCTTGTGAGGAACGGTGTCAAAAGCTTTCCGGAAATCTTGAAATACGGAATTAACTTGAGGTCCCCTGTCGATAGCGGCCATTACTTCGTGCGAATAAAGAGCTAGCTGCGTTGCACAAGAACGATGTTTTCTGAAACCATGCTGATTACGTATCAATAGATCGTTCCCTTCGAGGTGATTCATAATGTTTGAATACAGTATATGTTCCAAAACCCTACTGCAAACCGACGTCAATGATATAGGTCTGTAGTTCGATGGATTACTCCTACTACCCTTCTTAAACACTGGTGCGACCTGCGCAATTTTCCAATCTGTAGGTACAGATCTATCGGTGAGCGAGCGGTTGTATATGATTGCTAAGTAGGGAGCTATTGTATCAGCGTAATCTGAAAGGAACCTAATCGGTATTCAATCTGGACCTGAAGACTTGCCCGTATCAAGCGATTTGAGTTGCTTCGCAACCCCTAAGGTATCTACTTCTAAGAAACTCATGCTAGCAGCTGTTCCTGTTTCAAATTCTGGAATATTCCATTCGTCTTCCCTGGTGAAGGAATTTCGGAAAACTGCGTTCAATAACTCCGCTTTAGCGGCACAGTCGTCGGTAACAGTACCATCGGCACTGCGCAGCGAAGGTATTGACTGCGTCTTGCCGCTTGTGTACTTTACATACGACCAGAATTTCTTCGGTTTCTTGGAACCAGGATGCGCTCCAAGAAATGGTACTGCTCTCCTGTTAGATTCTGCCTTGACGGCAGCCTTGTCAATATGTGAGAGGTGACTAACGTAAGTTTGTTGGAGTTCCGACGAAGTGTCGTATTAGCTCTACTGACGTCGCCAGTAATGGATAAACCTCGAGGGCCCATGCCAAAATCCAGGAAAGATGTACCAAATGATATCCCCAGAACCGGCGGCTGTGACCGAGTGGTTCTAGGCGCTACAGTCTGGAACCGTAAGACCGCTACGATCGCAGGGTCGAATCCTGCCTCGGGTATGGATGTGTGTGATGTCCTTAGGTTAGTTAGGTTTAAGTAGTTCTAGGGGACTGATGACCTCAGATGTTAAGTCCCATAGTGCTGAGAGCCATTTGAACCATTTTTTTGATATCCCCAGAGATAATGTTGGAGACTTCGTGGACAAAATTCTACCTCAGAGGAGATGTAAAAATTGTGGAAACTGCACAACATCTTTTTATGTAAAATGTAATGTTGTTCTCTACTCAGATTCTTGTTTTTTGCAATATCACAAATAAATATTGTGCAAAATACAGAACATATCGCTGATATAACGTGATGTTGGACTTAGTCCATTTTTTTTTGTTTTCCCAATACCATTAATGATTGAATTATAAAATGGAAAAACAGGAATGTATCAATTATTATGAATAAAATAAGATTTAACATTGTTTTCTTGTTACATAAAATATTAAATTGTATTGTTGAACTGTAAATGTTAATGCCCAATGTATGTTTTATCATATGTGAAATAAAGTAGCGTAAAAATTAAAAAATAACATTTTACTCATTCATACATGCTGTTACTCGTAAAAGAACTACTTTGACTTAATTGCGTCAAAATTAAAAACAAAAAATAGTTTTGGACATTAATGGGTTAAACAAAGCTTTAATAAACTATAGAATATTCTTGGATTGCTGGGTCGAAAAGGAAAGGAAACTCTTGGGTTTACTGATAGCTAAACATACAAGGGCTAGACAAAATTATGGAAACACCTCGAGAAACGCATGCTTCAATATTGGAGATGCTAGCCAAGCCTGCAGATGGCCGTTTTGTATTTGACCACGAACGGGCACTGTGCAATCTTCTCAGTGCGTTGATAACGGTCAGTCACGGCCAGAATTGTCGGAATTGTTGCGAGAGCATTGTGTTCAGTCTAAGTAAATTCGGACGTCGATAAACTGTTTGTTACCGAATGGTGGGTGCTTCCGAAATCAATGGAACCGATGTGTTTGACGTTTCAAGAGGCACACTGTCGTAGTTTCGGCACCGGTCTTGCCGCAGTGATACACCGGTTCCCGTGAGATCACCGAAGTTAAGCGCTGTCGGGTGTGGTCGGCGCTTGGATGGGTGACCATCCAGGCCACTATGCACTGTTGCCATTTTTCGGGGTGCACTCAGCCTCGTGATACCAATTGAGGAGCTACTCGACCGAACAATAGCGTCTTCGGTCAAGAATACCATCATTACGACCAGGAGAACGGTGTGCTGACCTCGAGTCCCTCCTATCTGCCTCCTCCATTGAGTATGTCACGGCGGTCGGATGGTACCGGTAGGCCACTCGTTGCCTGAAGACAGAGTGCTTTTTTTTTACACTATCGTAGATTTATGCTGGACACAGGGAAAGGGGAAAAACAACATCTGCTGAGTCACAAGGCGGTGAAAATGTATGTTGAGTGATGGTGACAGACGATAATTCAAGAGGAAATAAGACAGTTTCAAAAGTCACTGCAGAATAGAATGTCACGGTCACAGCAAAACAACAAGAAGAGAGCTCCGTAAGAATGGAATTTTAGGGTAATCTGAAATTCCGAAACAATTCATCAGTGTTACAAATGCCTGTAACACAAAAGCCTGGTGCCAAAACATAAGGCCTGGACTATGGGGGAACGCAAGTAAGTCATTTGGTCTGATGAGTGTTGTTTCTCATCGATTCCAAATCATGGTCGAGTTTACGTCCCATGATTGAAACTGACCGGTGGTTCGGTGATGATTTTGGGCATTCGTATCGTGGTATTCCATGGGCTGCATGCGTATTCTGCAAGGTCACATTAGTGCCTTTTGACTGATCAGATCCATCTCATGGTACAATAATTGTTCCCCAATGGTGATAGTGCCATCGAAAAAGACAGTGCCCCAGTTCATGTAGCTGGCGCCGTCCAGGTCTGGTTTCGTGAGCACGATATGAATTGTGGCATCTCCCCTGGCCAAAACAGTCACCAGATCTCAATGTTATTAAGTCTTTGTGGTCCTCTTTTGAGAGAAGGATGCCTGATCGCTGTTGACCTTCATCATCGTTCCCTGTACTTGCGCCTATTTTGCAGGAAGATTTTCTTGAAAACCATACAAGATCTGTATTTATACATTCTAAAACGAATGAAAGCTGTTTTGAATACCAATGGGTTTCCTGCACCGTATCAGGCATCGCAATGTGTTGTAATTTTAGTGTTTCTGTATTTTCGTCCAGCCTCTCTGTAATGGGAGATGAAGAAGAGGTTTATTTGCTCCATGCTTACGTGTTGTTGTTGTGGTCTTCAGTCCTGAGACTGGTTTGATGCAGCTCTCCATGCTACTCTATCCTGTGCAAGCTTCTTCATCTCCCAGTACCTACTGCAACCTACATCCTTCTGAATCTGCTTAGTGTATTGATCTCTTGGTCTCCCTCTACGATTTTTACCCTCCACGCTGACCTCCAATGCTAAATTTGTGATCCCTTGATGCCTCAAAACATGTCCTACCAACCGATCCCTTCTTCTAGTCAAGTTGTGCCACAAATTTCTCTTCTCCCCAATCCTATTTAATACCTCCTCATTAGTTACGTGATCTACCCACCTTATCTTCAGCATTCTTCTGTAGCACCACATTTCGAAAGCTTCTATTCTCTTCTTGTCCAAACTGGATATTGTCCATGTTTCACTTCCATACATGGCTACACTCCATACAAATACTTTCAGAAACGACTTCCTGACACTTAAATCTACACTCGATGTTAACAAATTTCTCTTCTTCAGAAACGATTTCCTTGCCATTGCCAGTCTACATTTTATATCCTCTCTACTTCAACCATCATCAGTTATTTTACTCCCTAAATAGCAAAACTCCTTTACTACTTTAAGTGTCTCATTTCCTAATCTAATTCCCTCAGCATCACCCGATTTAATTCGACACATTCCATTATCATCGTTTGGCTTTTGTTGATGTTCATCTTATATCCTCCTTTCAAGACACTGTCCATTCCATTCAACTGCACTTCCAAGTCCTTTGCTGTCTCTGACAGAATTACAATGTCATCGGCAAACCTCAAAGTTTTTACTTCTTCTCCATGAATTTTAATACCTACTCCGAATTTTTCTTTTGTTTCCTTTACTGCTTGCTCAATATACAGATTGAATAACATCGGGGAGAGGCTACAACCCTGTCTCACTCCTTTCCCAACCACTGCTTCCCTTTCATGCCCCTCAACTCTTATAACTGCCATCTGGTTTCTGTACAAATTGTAAATAGCCTTTCGCTCCCTGCATTTTACTCCTGCCACCTTCAGAATTTGAAAGAGAGTACTCCAGTTAACGTTGTCAAAAGCTTTCTCTAAGTCTACAATTGTTAGAAACGTAGGTTTGCCTTTTCTTAATCTTTCTTCTAAGATAAGTCGTAAGGTTAGTATTGCCTCACGTGCTCCAACATTTCTACGGAATCCAAACTGATCTTCCCCGTGGTCCGCTTCTACCAGTTTTTCCATTCGTCTGTAAAGAATTCGCATTAGTATTTTGCAGCTGTGACTTATTAAACTGATAGTTCTGTAATTTTCACATCTGTCAACACATGCTTTCTTTGGGATTGGAATTATTATATTCTTCTTGTAGTCTGTGGGTATTTCGCCTGTCTCATACATCTTGCTCACCAGATGGTAGAGTTTTGTCATGACTGGCTCTCCCAAGGCCATCAGTAGTTCTGATGGAATGTTGTCTACTCCCGGGGCCTTGTTTCGACTCAGGTCTTTCAGTGCTCTGTGAAACTCTTCACGCAGTATCTTATCTCCCATTTCATCTTCATCTACATCCTCTTCCATTTCCATAATATTGTCCTCAAGTACATCGCCCTTGTATAAACCCTCTATATACTCCTTCCACCTTTCTGCCTTCCTTTCTTTGCTTAGAACTGGGTTGCCATCTGAGCTCTTAATATTCATACAAGTGGTTTTCTTCTCTCCAAAGGCCTCTTTAATTTTCCTGTAGGCAGTATCTATCTTACCCCTAGTGAGACAAGTCTCTACATCCTTACATTTGTACTCTGGCCATCCCTGCTTAGCCATTTTGCACTTCCTGTCAATCTCATTTTTGAGACGTTTGTATTCCTTTTTCCCTGCTTACGTTACGAGCGGAAAAAACAGTCAGCAATATGTTTTTCACACTGCGTCAATCAACGTTCATCGTCCTCTGCACTGAAACGCACTCGTAGCTTTTTAGCAGACTGCGTAGCCATTTTGTACATGAACCTGCAGCAGTTACTACTCTAGAACGTAGCGTACTACGCATCAGACCCGTCCAGAACCAGTTAGCCTCTCACGTCTGACGTAAAGCGGCGGCGCACTGCGCTTTATACTCTGTCGGGAAACACCGTCACTTCTGTGTCACTTGTGGAGGGGACGACGCACTGCGCCGGACGCCTTAAACGTACTACGCTGCGCAGAAATTCCGCTCCTTGGAAAACCCGGCATAAAGCGCTCGCAGACGGTTGCGTCTTCCACAAAGACCGCTACTACAGAGCTTTCTCGCACAAAGAGTTTACCTGCAAAATGTTAAGCGAAAACTGACGTAACATTCTCGACGCACACGGTCAGATGTCTGCGCAAACTGTGAAGTCATCACCAAAACCACGAAAGAGGATTGAATAATACGTTCGTAACGGTCACAAGCCGAATTTGTGAGCCGTAGCCGCTCGGACGCGAGATGCAACACCTGGAAAGCGATATGAAGAGCAATGGGTACTCCACCAGTTGCGTAAGAAGTGTCACGAAATCTAACGCTCGGCGGAGTGACGCACAGGAAGAAGGAATCCCGCCTTTCTGCACTACACCCCAAGGGTGACAGTATCAGCTGCATAGTGTACAAACACGGCGTCAATACTATTCACAATCCGATCAAGAATACCAAAGAGTGTCTCACTGATACGTAACAGACCAGTTTAGGAAGTACATTGTACTGATCAATACCTACCATAACTCTTTGCTCTTTAAGGGCATGTGATCGCCCAGATTCCAGTAAACAAGATAATTATAACCTCAGCATCAGTAATCTCTACCATTTGGGAGATATGCAGTCTGTTAAATAAGATCGTGGTCACGTTAATCAGTAGAAAAATGTATTTGAGAATAAACTAAAACACACATATACACATCATATATATACCAAAGAAATATGCAACTACAATTAATAATACGTCCAGTCACCCCCCACCCGTCGATAATTGCCTAGCATCTTCGAGGCACGCTTGAAACCAAGTTTTCCCGTATTAACGTGGAAAAGACATCCAAATGCGTCGAATTTGCGTTGACAGCTGTTTAAAAGTGACTGTGCTTGCGCTTGACACAATGTCAAGAATTGGTTTCTCGAAAAAAGGTCAAAAATCATTTTTTCAACTTTCAGAGTGTGTTTATCGATCGATTTACATTTTTCGAAGTCATCCACGTTTTTAACCTATTTATAGAGTGTTACCCGTTTTTCTACAAATGACTTTGATGCCGTGACATGACTCATTTTCGGACCTTTGAGGTGTCAACAGTGAAACACAGCCTCAAAACGCGACGTCTAGGATGCACTCATGTCTCTTTTTGTGTATCTCAGCCAAGAATTCAAAGTAAAAAAAAAATGCTTTATGCACATTGCATGAGGGACGAAGGATCCTTCTATTGGGCTCTGACAGAATTAAGGCGATATCTTTTACCATCTACGTGTAATGCAGACGACGCTCTTACTTGACAGGCCGTAGAGCGTAAATAATTATGAAACATCAGCACCTCAAGAACTCGGTCAGTTGATAGGAACGACTGATATTATTGCATTCTTTCCTAATTACCATACAATGAAATCTTGTAATGCAATGTCACTTATATTCGTCTGTCAGCCAAAATATATGGAACGTAATGTGGAATAACATGTGAAGGCTACTATTTACTTGTATAACAAATTTATTTGGTGAAAGCCACTAATTTTAAAAGCAATAAGACAATTTGTGGGATTACGCAACCCAAAACACGACAACAGATCATCAGAAGATACTTTCTGTGCAAAAGACAGAGCTATGTTTAATACTAATAAAGAGCTGTATTGAAATATGTATCGAAAACAGGGTAGGAAATCTGTGCTTCATTTCTTCTTCATGTAATTAAAGAAAGTACAAAACTGATTGTTGGTTCTGCATATTTGATGTAAATGTGTGATAATGTTGATTTTTGGCTGAATTTTATGACTGAAACTGATAAGACTATTTGAAAAAAAATTGTGTATATGGTAGGTTAACGTGATGTGATAATTTTTAATTGTAATATCTAGAAAAAGGTACTGTTAACAACGAATTGTTCAAAAGCGTTATAAGAGTGGAAGGTGGCACGCTAGAGGGCCAATAAAAATGCAATGGAGAATATAGAAGCGTATCTGTTACATAACACACGTAACATGCTGAATGGACTTCAGATCCGAATCCTGTTTTTGGGAGAAAGACAGGACAACGAGCAGAAAAGAAGGTACGTAACTGAGTTGCACCAGCCACACGAACTGTTCACATAAAACTGCAGCGAATTTACGTTATTTTCATTGTCAAGAACGAAAACAGATTTAGTTGAAAATAAGAACAGGTTCCGGCACATCATATAGGTAGAGTGCAAAATGAACCCAACTGCAATGTCATGAATATAGCGTATACCGTGCACATGTGGAAAAGTCCGTATGGGAATGACTGAGAGATCTGACAACAGCAAGTGTAAGTAGGCTGTTTAGGTTTTCTTATTGGTAACGCCACGTAGCGCTCTGTGTGAGAATCACTGGCTGTGCTGTGTGCAGTCTGTGGCTGGTTTGCATTGTTGTCTGCCATTGTAGTGTTGGGCAGCGGCAGCTGGATGTGAACAGCGCGTAGTGTTGCGCAGTTGGAGGTGAGCCGCCAGCAGTGGTGGATGTGGGGAGAGAGATGGCGGAGTTTTGAAATTTGTAAGACTGTCATGAACTGCTATATATATTATGACTATTAAGGTAAATACAGTGTTTGTTCTCTATTAAAATCTTTCATTTGCTAACTATGCCTATCAGTAGTTAGTGCCTTCCTTAGTTTGAATCTTTTATTTAGCTGGCAGTAGTGGCGCTCGCTGTATTGCAGTAGTTCGAGTAACGAAGATTTTTGTGAGGTAAGTGATTTGTGAAAGGTATAAGTTAATGTTAGTCAGGGCCATTCTTTTGCAGAGATTTTTGAAAGTCAGATTGCGTTGCGCTAAAAAATATTGTGTGTCAGTTAAACCACAGTCCTGTATAATTTTTCAAAGGGGACGTTCCATATGTCGACCCTTAGCCGAGGATACCTCACTGGAATCTTCTGATTTTTTCCTTGTAGTTTGTGTAGTTACCGTAGATTTTGTTTATTGCTAGCGCGTAATTGTAGAGAGAATCTCCTTTGTAGTTGCAGTCTTTCATTGTTGTACAGTAAAACAGTTGTGACATGCATGTAGATTTGCACCAAGTATTTCGCAGCTGCGCTTGCAATTAAGTAGACATTATTTCCATTTCTATGTTAATGTGTTATCCTATTTTGCTCTTCAAATTGTGCTTTTCTGTGTTATCGTGTGAAAGATTGTGACAATTATGGCGTGTGAAAAACGTAATACTAGGCTCCAAAGTAAACTGAGAAATGACAGTGAAGACGAAAGCAGTGTGTTAACGCCACCATGTAATGAATTAACAAATATTCAAAGTAGTAATTTGGTAACTGTGCATAGGGAAATGGAGCGGGCGTCAAATAATGGTGTAGGCAGTGAAATAATTAGTGAACAGGAAAGCATTATCGATCGATCGGTCGGCAACAGCTCGCCTCAGGATTCCGAAATGATAGGACACAATCTGGTAAATACTGTAGATCCAGGTTTTGCGTCCTCACCCTTTTCTCCAATGAGTCAAGACACATTTTCTGCTTTTCAAACTGCGAATATTGCCGGTTCAAATGCATTGCCGAATACCACCGAGGAACATGTTTCAGACACCAGTGCATTGTTATTACAATTAATGCAACAAATGGGACAAAAGCTTCAAAAGTTAGACATAATGGAACAAAATCAGAGACAAACACAGCAAAAGCTTCAAAAGTTAGACACAATGGAACAAAATCTTCAAAAGTTAGACACAATGGAACAACACCAGAGACAAACACAGTAACAGTTAGACACAATGGATCAAAATCTTCAAAAGTTAGTGGAACAAAATCTTAAAAAGTTAGACACCACACTTGAACAAACACGTGAAGATTTAACTACTGAGTTACATAACATTGAATTGAAATGTCAAAAAGTCTGTAATGACGTAAAAACACAAATTTGTGAGCATTTTCAACCTATTTTTTCGCGTCATGAAAATGCATTACAGAATCACGAAGCAGCCATATAAGAGCTGCAAACCATTGTGATACTATGAGAGCTTTGAATGATGTATTTGGTATGGGATCATGATTTTTAAAGTGCGTTTGAGGCAGATGACACTTTTGACATGAGCAGAGAATTTTTTTAGGTTTTGAAATTATTGGAGGAAGCTACGACGATTTTGAGAGGTGACTGAGGTGTTATGATGTTATTATTACGATGACTATGTGTATTATGCTGTTGCGGTATGTTTATGATCAGTAAGCTGATGCTATATGAGTTATTTGATTATGCTACGTATCTCTTATGATGAAATATTGAAGAAGTGTCGACGAATATTTATATGTGTAATAAGGTAAGGAATAATGAGTAGTGGTTAGGGACTCTGGTTTGTGAAAAAGGTTGTTGGAAACCAAGAATCGTACTTTAAGAGTTATGAAATGTGTGTAAATGCGTGAATGTATCACAATGCCGGCGAAAATTTTTTGGACACTGTTATATTCATAGGATTTTGTTTCTACACATTTGTAACGCAAATTCTCCTCCTTTGAAATTTTTTTTGGTGAGACTGTCACTGGGTCGTAAATATTTCGGTAAGAAAGTTAAGTGACCTTCACGTAATGTGTCGTGGACGCCCAGCTGTGCCACCTGCCTGGAGAAAAAGCCATTAGGCGGAGAAGAAAAGAGAGAGACCATTAACCTCGCTATTGACATTCCTTTGTAGAAAGCATCGCAAATACGACACGCTCATTACTTGGAAACATATCGTACTTTGTGCTACTTACTGAAATGCTTATGAATTGATGGGAAATATTCGTACATCTGCACACCTGATTATGACAAGTGTCTTTCTATGAGAATTGAGAGAATTTCTACTAACTTATGAAATGCTTCATGTCTACTGAATGATATTTTTATTCTTCACTTTGTACATAGTTGCTTATTTTATTTGATATCTGTTTTCCAGGTGTGTTGCATCATTGGTTTATAAAATAAAATTAAATTCATTTGCTAATGTGAACACTTTCTGTCAACAGATCCATTAAATAATTATTTTATGATCCACATTCTTCGAAAAAGGAGCTCTTGGAATGGAAAGAACAATAAGAAGGGGCTAATAACAGTAACTGCATATATAATTTTCTTTTCAAGTACTTGGTAATATCTTTTGTAGAATTAGTTTTGTGGTGCACCACTTTAATGACATAGATATTAAGATGTGAACAGACATTTCCCTTATCTGTGTTGTTGTCTTTAGTGTACTATTTTTTCTGCTTGAGCTTTGTCATGTTTAGGTTTATAGCATTTGCTGCTGCTGCTTGCCAGGCATAGTGTTACTGAATTTGACTTTGTATTACTGGGTTAAGCCAGTTTTACTACTGATTTGTTTTTATTGTTTGCTGCACATTGCCTTATATTAGTTGTAATATTGCAATAGCTCTGCTAATTTATGCTGCTTGCTTTGCATTTGTATTTTTTTATCATTGCTGTTTGTGTTAATTGTTTTGTGCTGCTGCATTGCCTCGTCCCTTAGTTTAGCATCTAAGCTCAGTAGATTTAAGTTAGCTTAAGAGGGGTAGACTATATAAGAAACTGATTATGGACAATAGGGAAAAAATGCATTGAGAAGTTATATGAAAAGGATTTGGGCCAAAATGAGTATTGTACACTGAGAAATAATTATTTTGAAATAAATATGAATAAAATAAAGAAAGCATGCTTTGATAGGATTTTTTTGGTCGAAACAAATGTTGAAATAAGACGAAAGATTTATGGAATGAAGTTTTGGGGTGGACTGCAGTACCAAATGTCACACTAAAAACAAACCCTGTCCTGTATTTTTGTGTTATTACACTATGTGAATTTGTGTTTTTCCTGTCTTTATGTGTTTAGCTAATAAGAGTTATGTTGTAGAATTTTTCTAATAATATGTTATTTTCTTTGTAAAGATGTTTAGACATTATTTATTCTGTTTTGTTTTAATGCTCATGTGTGAAGTTGATGTTTCAAAATTTATTCGGATCTTTTATGTATCTACTTATCTCATAATTCCTGTAACACTGATGTATATGTTTATTTCTATTCTGTTGTAAAGCCTGTACTACAAATGTTATCTGTATTGTTATGTTTTTAATGATGTATTTTGTACCTTTGTATTCTTATGTTATAATATTGTAATTGACACCAGTTCATCAAATTAAGTAACTTGTAAGTTACATTTCACTGCACACGTTTCTGTTGGTCATAGTATATGGACAATATGTGAGAAGTATTGACTGTTAGTGTTTGCACGTGTGTTAATAATTCAGCAAGGGACTGGATAACATCGTTGCTGGTTCTAAGGACAATTCCAAAAACTTTGTGAGTGCACAAGTGGTGGGTTATGGACTTGCTATATTCTCCGCAAGACTCTTCGATGGTGATTGTGCACCTGCACAGTCGCAACAGATGGCTGCTGGCCATCTCTACAAGGACTGCAGTGGGTCTGCACCTTTGATGACCCACCAATACCATTATTTCTACAAGGACTACAGTGGGTCTACACCTTTGCTGACTCACCAGTACCATTATCTCTACATGGACTACAGTGGGTCTACATCTTTGATGATCCATCAATACCATTATTTCTACAAGGACTCCAGTGGGTCTGCACCTCTGGTGGCCCACCAATACTGTAATCTCTACCAAGACTATAGTGGGTCTGCTCTGTGATGACCTACCTACCAATATTCTTCAAAACTTCGACTGACTCTGCTGTGGGTTTGCTCTGTTGTGGCGCATTACCTGTCTGCATGTCGAGAGTCAGCACTGTCTTTCCGTTGGAAGGACAACACTACTTCTTCAAGACTGCATGGAAATCCACTACTTCCGTGTGCATTTTCTTTTACTGCTCAGACTTTGAGAAAAACACTGCTATTCTACTGTGATGTACGATCAGGACTGTCTTTATGGACTGTGACAAAATTTTAGCTTTTGACCAACATTGTATCAATAAGTGTGTGCATTTGATTTCTTTGTTATTGTAATTATGAAAAAATTTTTTCAAATCATTAGTGGCCACTGCCCAAAACAATTTCTAAAATTTTTTGTGGGGAGCATGGGGGCTATGTAAGTAGGCTGTTTAGGTTTTCTTATTGGTAACGCCACGTAGCGCTCTGTGTGAGAATCACTGGCTGTGCTGTGTGCAGTCTGTGGCTGGTTTGCACCGTTGTCTGCCATTGTAGTGTTGGGCAGCGGCAGCTGGATGTGAACAGTGCGTAGCGTTGCGCAGTGGAGGTGAGCCGCCAGCAGTGATGGATGTGGTGAGAGAGATGGCGGAGTTTTGAAATTTGTAAGACTGTCATGAACTGCTATATATATTATGACTATTAAGGTAAATACAGTGTTTGTTCTCTATTAAAATCTTTCATTTGCTAACTATGCCTATCAGTAGTTAGTGCCTTCCTTAGTTTGAATCTTTTATTTAGCTGGCAGTAGTGGCGCTCGCTGTATTGCAGTAGTTCGAGTAACGAAGATTTTTGTGAGGTAAGTGATTTGTGAAAGGTATAAGTTAATGTTAGTCAGGGCCATTCTTTTGCAGAGATTTTTGAAAGTCAGATTGCGTTGCGCTAAAAAATATTGTGTGTCAGTTAAAGCACAGTCCTGTATAATTGCTAAAAGGGAACGTTTCACAAGATCAACAAACATAAACGGTATTCAGGTTGATATTTGTGGAGAAATTGGCCGTGGTGGGGCTCGTGCCGTCTGAGACCGACTACAGACTAAAATAGCTGGCCTCTGTTGCCGAGCGGTTCTAGGCGCTTCAGTCCGGATCCGCGCTGCTGCTACGATCGCAGGTTTGAATCCTGCCTCGGGCATGAATGTGTGTGATGTCCTTAGATTAGTTAGGTTTAAGTAGTTCTAAATCTAGGGGACTGATGACCTCAGAAGTTAAGTCCCATAGTGCTTAGAGCCATTTGAACCATTTGAATTAAAATGTTGTGGAGAAGAGCTACCACGCCCGCTTGTTCAGGGAAGCCATAGAAATCAATGAACACGATAATAGCTCAACAAGGAAGAGGAAGCCTCAAGCTAAACTGATTCTGGATGGCCGTGCTGCATCGATCGACAGTTGCAGGTTGCAAGAGGAGAATCATATAGGTAATGAGCTGGGAAAAGGCCTCAGACATTGGTGCAACAGGTAGCTGTAGCCTACGGCAGCGACCTCGACTTCAGTCCGCAACCAGAAATGCAGGGTGAAGCTTTGACGTTGGCAGCCAATCGCGCTGGCTAAACGTAAGAAAAATCGTAAAAAAACATCCGCTGAAGGATCTGAGACACAAGGCAGTGGGCCGGCGGTTGTTTTCAGCATAGCTGGGACTCAGTAGCGTCCCAAATGTGTTCCATCCGGTTCAAATCAGGTACATTTGGTGGTCAAGACATTAACGTAAATCCACTTTCATGCTCTTCAAACTACTGTAATACGAGTCTGAGATTCTGACCTTGTAACAGGGGCTGCTGGCCTGCTGTGAGATGATACGTTCAGCATGGAAAATTGAACGTGGTCTGTAACACAGTTCACGTAGGCCACAGGTGACTCTGATTTGTACCGCCGGTCCCAAAGAAACCATGTGAGTGCCCTCCGTAGGATGATACTGACCGCAGCAGCCTGTTTACGTGGCGCGCTGAATGTTTCGAACATCAGCTCACGAAGATGATAGCTTTCCTCATTACGATCATCAACCTGGCGTAACAACAAACGTGATACACCAGACTAGGCGATATTTTTTCTTTGATCCACAGCCAAATCTCGATAATCTTGTGTTCAGTGCAGCTGTAATTGACGATGTGGTTGGGTAAACATGACGACACACAGGGGCTGTCTGCTGCAAAGCACGACGTTCAGAAGTGTGAACTAGCCGATGTACCCCCGAACGCTTTGGGCAGCGTCTGCAGTGTACCCTTGCGTCAGATCTGCCACAGATTGCCGCCTATCCTGTCGTACAGAGCGAACAAGCCTACGTTCTTAAGGTGAGGTTTACTTTCTTTGGACTGAAAAAATCATGTTCTTTGAGAATTTTTTTCTCGGTATTTGTTGTAGATATCGACGTCAAATTTGGTCAGAGTGTTTATTGATATATCCTCTACCAACATGATTTTTTTAGACCGGAAATGTAGAATAGCAAAGGCGGAAGTGCCGTCAGAACGAAACAAAATTTCGATGTAGACCTCCACGCGCGGTATGTCACAGGTCAGCCGGTTCGTCCGAAATCAAAATTGAGTTGGCGAAGTATATAAGATTCTTTAGGAGTTGTATCTCGCTTAAGTTATTTGGACCATAGGAAACAAAATGGCGGCCATTTGAAAAAAAAAGGGTTTTCTTCATTGATTTTTCGACTTCGTCGGCCAAGTAAAAATATTTATAGTTGATGGATCGGACTAAAAGTGGTACAACTCCTAGACAATTTAGTTAGCTTCGTCGGAAACAAAGAATCATGGCAATCGGTTCAGTAGATTTGAAGTTAGCATACCGCGCGATAAAGAAAACGTCATTTTGAGAAAAACGCGCTTGAAGTTTTGACTACATGTAAATGCAATATTATGCAACTAACGTTCAATCTGCTATTCCGGGTCCATTAAGTAGTCCTTCCTCTTCCTCATAGAGGGCGTTCTGCTCGATATGAGCCATCCTGCGCTGCTCCGTAGCCGCTCGTACGGCCGCTCGAATCCGGTGGTCGTCCGAATGCTTGGCGAACTGCGTCGAATAGAGTCCCAGGGTGACGTCCATCGTTGTCATGGTCTTCAGAATTGCTGAATGCCCTTCGTTGAAGCTGCTCACTAAAGTCGCAATCTCCACAGTCTTCGCACCAGAATGCAAAAGCTTGGGGGCTAACTTCCAAACGCATGCGTTCAAACTTTCATTTGAATTTTGTGTGTTTCCTCCCAAGCACCGGTACAATTAATCGTCATCCGAAAAAAAAAACTGGTGCGTGAAAAAGGCAGATTTAAGGCAGGTGTATTTTCTGTTCAACCCCGAATAACAAAAATTTTCGTCCTGTATTCGTATAAACCGTTTCAGGGGTGGATTCTAAACACTTTTATGGATCCAAAACTGAAATTAAAAGATATTCGACTTTTTGAACAAAAAGACAGTAAATCTCCCCTTAACGTTCTGTGATGAGCCACGACAACTCAATAAGGTGGCACCTACTGGCAGTTTCACCATCCTTCAACCAATTTACATATATGCTCCTGGCAGTAATATCCGTAAAACCGATCTGCTTCGCCTTTTCCGAGATATTCGTTCCCAGCAGCAGGGCCATAACAATCCTCCCTGTGTCAAAGTCACTTATATCAGTGAGTTTCACTATTTACTCACCGGAGGAGAAACACCCCTCTGAAGATGTCCAGCGCAGCTCTGGACGAAACGTTAGGTGCTGAAGAGTTTCATGGACCACGACCTTACATCCCGGAAGGTTTACCAGAAGATACGTTACATGATTGTTAGTTAGTCACATGTTCCATAGATTATCTAAACGATCCTTTTGTCGAAATAATGTGGAACGAATCAGTTTACACGGTGTGTGCACATAATTAGTTTAACATTAATGAACACATTATTATTTTTAGCTCTACTCATACAACTACGTTTTTTTTATTTTACTTACTTATTTATTTACTGGCTACCATTATTTAAGTAGAGATTCGTCAGTGGAATAGACGGAGGTTCACAAGAATTGATTTAAAAATAGATTCGCTACGTCCCGTAAATTTTATGTTAATGGGCAAATATAAAATTTTTTTGTTGCTGCATATTCTGCTCCTTTCTGAACCACTGATAACCTTAACAATGGGCAATAAAGACCTTTTGTCCCTCTAGTGTTGTAGGAATGGACAAGTATGTTCTTCTAAAACTGTGATGGATTATTTATGACGAAGTTCATTACCTAATATATGTATTGTGTCAGCGCAGTTAAAATGCCCAGCTCGTTGAGGGGTACTAACATGACGCTCGTCGATGAACACCACATATTATTCTTCCTACCCCCTTTTGTGCAATCAATGTTTTCTTTATATGTGATGAGTTACCCAAGAAAATTATTTCGTAAGAGATTATTGAGCGTAAATATGCAAAATATGTCAGGATGTTTGTATGTTTGCTCCTGAGATCAGCAAAGGCAGCTGAACTTAATTTTTTGAGCTCAGTGATATGCTTCTTATAGCTCAAGTCTTCGTCAGTACAGTATATACACCTAAAAACTTGGAGTATTTTATCCTGTTTACTGACTGCTGCTTATGTGCTACATCAACTGTTGGCATGACTATCTGTTGTACAGAAATGAATGTAGTGTGATTTCTTTTTAATTTAGGGAGAGTTCATTTTCCGAGAACAGCTTAATAATTGTTTGAAAAAAATCATTTGTAAATCTTCTTCTAATGGGATTTATTATAATACCAGTATCGTCCGCGAGAAGTACCAATTTTGTGAAGATAGCAACTGTTCCGAAAGAACATATACGAATGATGACCATGTAGCTTCTCTAGAAAGAAATGATAATTAATCGACACCCTCTTCTGCCAACAGGTGCTGTTGATATACCTTAACGAGGACAGCTGAAAATGTGTGCCCCGACCGGTGCTCGAACCTTGGATCTCCTAGTTACATGGCAGACGCTCTATCCATCTGAGCCACCGAGGGCTCAGAGGATAGCGCGACTGCAGGGACTTATCTCTTACACGCTTCCCGTGAGACCCACATTCCCAACTGTCCACAACCTACATTCGTAATGTTCCTAAAGGATATTTGCCCATACACTCATTACTCACGCCAACTAAGTTGACGATTCCCTAAGAGTTCGGGTACAGTGTGCGCATCTGCACAGAAGGAGGTCAGTGGCCGGGTAGCCTTTAACTATATGAAGATAGTAACTGTTCCGAAAGTACAGATACCAATGATGAGCATGCAGCTTTTCTAGAAAGAAATGATAATTAATCGAAACCCTTAGCTGCCAATATCCTTTAGGAACATTACGAATGTAGGTTGTGGACAGTTGGGAATGTGGGTCTCACGGGAAGCATGCAAGGGATAAGTCCCTCCCCTCGATGGTACAGATGGATAGAGCGTCTGCCATGTAAGCAGGAGATCCCGGGAACGAATCCCGGTCGGGGTACACATTTTCAACTGTCTCCATTGAGGTATATCAACAACACCTGTTGGCTGCTGAGGGTTTCGACTAATTATCATTGCACACCAGTTTTGCTTCTTGAGTGGAAGGTCATTCACACCAATAGACGGAGATGATATAAGTCATGGGATACCTACTAATGTCGTGTCGGACCTCAATTGTCCCAGCTTGGGGCAGCAGCTCGACGTGGCATGGACAGAACAAGTCGTTGGAAGTCCCGTCCATGATTACAGAAGTGTTGCCGGTGCAGAGTCTTGTGCACCAACTGATAAAGTACCATAAATGTACGACGGGATACACGTCGGTTGATCAGGTTGACCTAATTACTCGCTCTAATTGTCCAGAATGTTCTTCCAAACCAATCGTGAATAACTATGGCATGGTGACATGACATCGTTGTTTGGAAACTTGGCGTCCATGAAAGATTACACATGATTTTCAAGTAGCCGAATTTAGTCGTCGATGATCGGTTCAATTGGATCAGAGAACCCAGTGTATTCCACATAAATACAGTCCAAGCCATTATTGAGCCACCACCAGCTCGCACAGTGTCTTGTTGACAACTTGGCTCCACGGCTTCGTGAGGTCTGTGACACACTCGAACCCTATCATAAACTCTTACCAACTGAAATCGGACCCATCTCACCACGCTATGGTTTTCTAATAGTCTAGGGTCCAACCGATACCGTCACGTGTCCAGGAGAGGCGCTGCTAGCGACGTCGTGCCGTTGTAAGTAGGCTGTTTAGGTTTTTATGTTGGTAAAGCCAAGTAGCGCTCTGCACTGAAATCGCTGACTGCGGTGTGTGCAGTCTGTGGCTGGTTGGTCTCGTTGTTGGAAGTCATTCGGCAGTGCAGTATTGGGAAGTTGGATGTGAACAGCCCGTAGGGTTGGGCAATTGGAGGTGAGCAACCAGCAGTGGTGCATGTGGGGAGAGAGATGCCGGAGTTCTGAGATGTTAATATGAACGGACGATCTGGACGTGTGTCCATCAGAAAAATGAAATTTGTTGAAATTGATGTCACGAATTTATATACTGGGTGATCAAAAAGTCAGTATAAATTTGAAAACTTAATAAACCACGGAATAATGTAGATAGAGAGGTAAATATTGACACACATGCTTGGAATGACATGGGGTTTTATTAGAGCAAAAAAAAAAAAAAAGTTCACAAAATGTCCGACAGATGCGCGTCGTTTGGTGATGATCGTGTGCTCAGCCGCCACTTTCGTCATGGTTGGCCTCCCAGGTCCCCAGACCTCAGTCTGTGCGATTATTGGCTTTCTGGTCACCTGAAGTCGCAAGTGTATCGTGATCGACCGACGTCTCTAGGGATGCTGAAAGACAACATCCGACGCCAATGCCTCACCATAACTCCGGACATGTTTTACAGTGCTGTTCACAACATTATTCCTCGAGTACAGCTGTTGTTGAGGAATGGTGGTGGACATATTGAGCATTTCCTGTAAAGAACATCATCTTTGCTTTGTCTTACTTTGTTATGCTAATTATTGCTATTTTGATCAGATGAAGCACCATCTGTCGGACATTTTTTGAACTTTTGTATTTTTTTGGTTCAAATAGAACCCCATGTCATTCCAAGCATGTGGGTCAATTTTTACCTCTCTATCTACATTATTACGTGATTTATTCAGTTTTCAAATTTATAATGACTTTTTGATCACCCGGTATATATTATGACTTTTGAACACTATTAAGATAAATACATTGTTTGTTCTCTATCAAAATCTATCATTTGCTAAACTATAAGCCTATCAGTAATTAGTGCCTTCAGTAGTTTGATTATTTTATTTAGCTGGCAATATTTGCGCTCGCTGTGATGCAGCAGTTCGAGTAACGAAGATTTTGGTGAGATAAATGATTCATAAAGGCTACAGGTTATTGTTAGTCAGAGCTATTCTTTTGTAGGGATTGTTGAAAGTCAGATTGCGTTGCGCTAAAATATTGCGCGTCAGTTCAGAAATGATCAGAATAAGTAAAGAGGAAACTGTCTCAGTACGTTCAGTTTCACTCTGGAGTTTGAAAATCAAGTATCGTAGAAGTCTTACCAGCACAGTCATACTTTGCATTCAAAAGGGGAAGTTTCACAGCGCAGTCAGCGATTTTAATGCAGCGCGCCACATGGCGTTACCAACATAAAAACCTAAACAGCCTACTTACACCGTTAGCAAAGGCATTCACGTTTGTCGTCTGCTGCCATAAGCCATTAATGGGAACTCTCGCCGCACTGTAATAACGGAGACGTTCGTCGCAGGGCCCACATTGATTTCTGCGGATATTTCACGAAGTTCAAAAAATTGATCTGAGCACTATGGGATTTAACTTCTGAGGTCATCAGTCCCCTTGAACTTAGAACTACTTAAACGTGACTACCCTAAGGACATCACACACATCCATGCCCGAGGCAGGAATCGAACCTGCGACCGTAGCGGTCCCGCGGTTCCACACTGTAACGCATAGGACCGCTCGGTCACTCTGGCCGGCATTTCACGAACTGTTGCATGTGTATTAGCACTGACAGCCCTGAGCAAAGGCTGCTGCTCTCGGTCGTTAAACGAAAGCCGTCGGGGCACTGCGTTGTCCATGGTGAGAGGTAACGCCTGAAATTTGTTATTCTAGACACGCTCTTGACACAGTGGATCTCGGAGTGTCGAATACTCTACCAATTTCGGAAGCGGAATGTCCTATTCCTCTAGCTCCAACTACGACTTAGCGATAATTTCCGTCGTGGGGCCATAATCAAGTCGGAGTCCCTTTCACGTGAATCACCTGAATACAAATGACAGCTCACTGCGAGACTAACAGCGGCCACTTTTAATTACTGAATACAGGGTTGTCCATTGATCGTAACTGGGCCAAAATCTCACGAAATAAGCGTCAAACGAAAAAACTACAAAGACAAAACTTGTCTAGCTTGAAGGGGGAAACCAGATGGCGCTATGGTTGGCCCGCTAGATGGCGCTGCCATAGGTCAAACGGATACCAACTGCGTTTTTAAAGTGCGATTCCCCATTTTTTATTATATATTCGTGTAGTACGTAAAGAAATACGAATGTTTTAGTTGGACCACTTTTTTCGCTTTTTGATACATGGCGCTGTAATAGTCACAATCATATGGCTCAGAATTTTAGACGAACAGTTGGTAACAGGTAGGTTTTTTAAATTACAATGCGGAACGTAGCTACGTTTGAACATTTTATTTCTGTTGTTCCAATGTGATACATGTACCTTTGTGAACTTATCACAGCGTGATTACCTGTAAATACCACATTAATGCAATAAATGCACAAAATGATGTCCGTCAACCTCAATGCATTTGGCAATACGTGTAACGACATTCCTCTCAACAGCGAGTAGTTCGTCATCCGTAGTGTTCGCACGTGCATTGGCAATGAACTGACGTATGTTGTCAGGCGTTGTCAGTGGATCACGATAGCAAATATCCCTCAACTTTCCCCACAGAAACAAATCCGGGGACGTCAGATCCGATGAACGTGCGGGCAGTGGTATGGTGCTTCGACGACCAATCCACCTGTTATGGAATATGCTATTCATTACCGCTTCAACCGCACGCGAGCTATGTGCCGGACATTTATCATGTTGGAAGTACATAGCCATTCTGTCATGCAGTGAAACATCTTGTTGTAACATCGGTAGAACATTGCGTAGGAAATCATCATACATTGCCATCGATAAAATGATGGCCAATTATCCCTCCTCCCATAATGCCGCACCATATATTAACCCGCCAAGGTCGCAGATGTTCCACTTGTCGCATCCATCGTGGATTTTCCGTTGCCCAATAGTGCATATTATGCCGGTTTGCGTTAGCGCTGTAGGTGAATGACGCTTCGTCGCTAAATACAACGCATGCAAAAAATCTGTCATCGTCCCGAAATTTCTCTTGTGGCCAGTGGCAGAACTGTACACGACGTTCAAAGTCGTCGCCATGCAATTCCTGCTGCATAGAAATATGGTACAAGTGCAATCGATGTCGACGTAGCATTCTCAACATCGACGTCTTTGAGATTCCCGATTCTCGCGCAATTTGTCTGCTACTGACGTGCGGATTAGCCGCGACAGCAACTAAAACACCTACTTGGGCATCATCATTTGTTGCAGGTCGTGGTTGACGTTTCACATGTGGCTGAACAATTCCTGTTTCCTTAAATAACGTAACTATCCGCCGAACGGTCTGGACACTTGGATTATGTAGTCCAGGATACCGAGCAGCATACAAGAAGCAAATACCGTCCGCACTGGCGAAATGTTACGTGATACCACGTACTTATACGTTTGGGACTATTGCAGCGCCATCTACCACAAAGTGAAAAAAGTGGTCCAACTTAAACATTCATATTTCTTTACGTACTACACACATATGTAATAAAAAAATGGGGATTTCTATTTAAAAAACGCAGTTGATATCCCTTTGGCCTATGACAGCGCCGTCTAGCGGGCCAACCATAGCGCCATCTGGTTTCCGCCTTAAAGCTAGACGAGTTTCGTTCTTTGTCGTTTTTTCGTTTGACGCTTATTTCGTGAGATATTTGGCCCGGTCGCGATCAATGGACCACCCTGTACACACAGTAGCGAATACAACGGAACCAGGCAGCCAGTGCCTACACTACCCGTGCACTCCTCTTAGACACTGCGGACTGAAGATAGTGCGACACACACACACACACACACAGAGAGAGAGAGAGAGAGAGAGAGAGAGAGAGAGAGGGAGAGAGACTGTCGTGTCGGCGGGACAGGGTTCTCGCTCTCGCCTGCTGCTTCTCAGCGCGGCGCTATATTTAGGACAATCGATGCGCCACTTGCTCAACACTTCCGGCACCATCCCACGGGCCCGCCAGCAACGGGTTAATTTCCCGCGGCGGCGAGCACGTGGAAAACGCGGGACATAGCCACGTATGCTGCAGTCACTCTAGTGATGGTCGGCGTCGGGAACTTCCCCCAATCCAACTGCAAGGTTTACTTCAGGGAACGCCCACATCAACTGTTTAATGGCTACACCAGTATCGATTAACCAATCATTTTCGATAGACCTACGGAAATACGAAACATGATACAAGTTCACATATGACGACATTACATTAACGAACTAACTACACTGACGGAAAAAAAACGAAAAACCAAAAATTTATTAATTTAGACTAATAAAATTTTGGGAATGCATCATTTTAGGTAACGTATTTAAGTGATTAACATTAAAAGATCACAGATTAATGTAAGCACGAGATTAGCCACTGCAAATGTGGAATTTTGACACATTAATAACCGGTGTAACCGCCAGAATACTGAATGCAAGCATGCAAACGTGCTTGCATTGTGTTGTACAGGTGCCAGATATAAGTTTGTGGGATGGTGCACCACGCCTCTTGCACTTGGTCGGTCAATACGGGGACGGTTAATGCTGCTTGTGGATGTCGCTGGAGTTTCGTCTGTTGATGTCCCATATGCGCTCTGTTGGAGACAGATTTAATGATCGAGCAGACAAAGGCAGCACGTCGACACTCTAGAGCAGTGGTACCAAAAAGGTGGTCTGCGGACCCCCAGGGTTCAGCGAACTATGCCAGAGGGGTCCGCAAGATGCTATTAGAATAAAAAATATATTAAATATATTTCCTATGATAACAGATTTTTTGTTTTTTTAAGAAGTTTGTTATACTAAACACCCAGATTTGAAGACAAAGATTTTGTGCAATAATCAAAAATTTAACAATAACAATGATGGCTAAATTGAAAAAGTTTTAAGGTCAATATTTTTTTCAATAATGAATAAGTCAATGTTTTTCCCAAGTACCAAAAATAGAAAACGTATAAAAACACTCTTAATTTGGATTTTTTAGGTACCTAATACAGTGATATGACAAGGTACCAATCCAATCATGCTCGATGAGGGGGTCCTCAAGAAAATTTTGTTGGAAACCCATGCTGTAGAGCATTTTGGGTTACAACAACTGTATGTGGGCAAGCGTTATCCTGTGGGAAAACGTTGGCTGGAATGCTGCTCATGAGTGACGGCACAACAGATCGAATTACCAACTGACGCACAATTTTGCAGTCAGGGTGCGTGGGATAACCACGGAGGTGTTCCTGCTCCCATACGAAATCGTAACTCAAACCTTTAACTCCAGTTGTAGGTCCCATGTGTCTAGCACACAGACAGATTTGGTGCATGCTCTCAACTGGTCTCCTTCTAACCAACACATGGCCATCTCTGGCACCCAAGGAGAACCAGCTTTCATCAGAAAACACAATAGACCTCCACCCTCACATCCAGCGAGCTGTCGCTTGACACCACTGAAGTCTCAGGTGGTGGTGGTTTAGGCTGGCCGCAAGATGAGACGCAGGTCCGTGCTGTGACGCAGGGTGACTCACGGTGAGTTTTTGCGAGCCACACAACTGAATCGTCCTGCGCACTTTAGAGCGCAGCGTGACGTGACGCAGTTCCTGCGCTTGGTGACCCTGCGCACCGCAGTCTCCTGTACGCAGTTTACTGCGAGGCTCACGGTGGTTTCGAACTCGAAATGGAGGAAAAGCTAATTGAAGCCGTACGTGTTCGCAAAGATCTGTATGATACAAGCCACGAAGATTACTTGAAAACGAAGTTGAAAGCTGAGAAGTGGGAGGAAGTGGCCAAGGAAACGGACATACGAAATGGTAAGTTGCATTGTAATTCGTTGTTAACATTCTACATTGACATTGTTAAAACTCTGTAGCAAATTTTCGTGATGTGCTCTGTCCTGGTTAAATGTTTAACAAAAAAGATGCCTAGGTTCCTTACAATATCATTCCCTACTAGCGCGTAGTCCTCCATATCTACCAGTGAAAACGGAATAGATGGATTTAACCACGTCTTTGATATCAGTATAGAATCGTAGCGTTGCATCCCCATCCGTCAATTTCATTCTTGATGAGACCAAGCACTTCTTGGAACTGATCACGGTTTAATCTAAAATAGTTGGTGAATTTTTCATCATGAAATTCCTTAGTTAAAGCGAATTCCCCATGACTTAGTCTTCTTTTCATGTACGCACTTTTTTCTGCTTTTTGTTCCATCAAAGCGGTGTAACACACCGTTTCGAACTCAGAATCGGAATCCGATTCTGAACTTATATCTGTTAACATAGCAAAAGTAGTCGCCATCTCTGCCAGAGCCAAAGTTCCTCAGGAAACTGCGTGTAGAAACTGCGATCCAACTTGCGATGATTGTCGCCGTGACTCACGCTGCCGTGAGGAATTTGGCGTGAGCCCCCCTGTGTCACCTCGCGGGCCTGCGTCTCATCTTGCGGCCCGCCTAAAGGGTCAGTGGAAGGCACGCTACAGACCATCTGACTCGGACTGTCCTTGAAGTAATAATTTTGTAACAAGTTCGTTATGTTACCGCGGTGCCAACTGCTGCTGATATTGCTGCAACATATGCGGTACGATGTGGCAGAGCCATACGCGGAACACAACGGATATCCCTCTCTGTTGTGACCACACATTCTCGTAACCACCGCCTCCACAATGAAACATGAGGTACCTCGCAGAGTATACAGGAGGGTATAGATCAATCTATACAGTGTGAAAAGTATTTAAACCGACAAACTCTGCGAGGTTGTAGGGGACATCAAAACAAATATTTTTCCCTAATGTCATTTTTTACTATGAGGTGTATTTAAACTGGTAGAGGAAGATCTCTCTGGCGCAACTTAATTAAACCAACAAACACTTTTCCATTTTTTTTTGACCAAGAGACAACACATTAACACAGCCCAATTTCAGTTACAGTAGATTTTCAAAAATGCATCCATTGATGCGTAAACAAAGGTTACACAGTCGGATCATGTTCTGTGGCTCAAATGGCTCTGAGCACTATGGGACTTAACTACTGAGGTCATCAGTCCCCTAGAACTTAGAACTACTTAAACCTAACCTAAGGACATCACACACATCCACGCCCGAGGCAGGATTCGAACCTGCGACGGTAGCGGTCTCGCGGTTCCAGACTGAAGCGCCTAGAACCGCACGGCTACTCCGGCCGGACGATCATGTTCTGTCTGACACGGGCAAAAACCCAGGAGTATCCTGAATTGTTCCTGCTGCTGCTACTGTTCGGGCAACAAGATCATCTTCTGATGCAACAGGAGTTGCGTAAACAAGGTTGCACATCTCTCGCCACACAAAAAAGTCCAGAGGGGACATATCTGGGGATCGAGCAGGCCATGGTACAGGACCACCTCCGCCAATCCACGCTTCTTGGAACCGTCGGTCCAGGAATCGACGCACACGACGACTGAAATGTGCCGGCGCCCCGTCATGTTGGAACCACATGCGTTGTCTTGTAGGGAGCGGGACGTCTTCAGCAATTCTGGCAATGCTCTGGCGAGAAAATTGTAATAGTGCCTGCCATGTAATGGCCTAGGTAGCGGACACGGCCCAATTAAACAGTTCCCAACAACACCGACCCATACATTAACGAAGAACGGCACTTGATGAGCGCTAGTAACTGTGGCATGTGGGTTATCCTCACTCCAAATATGCGAATTGTGCATGTTGAAGACTTCATCACGCCCGAACGTTGCTTCTTCGGTAAGCAACACAGAGGATGGAAATTTAGGATGAGCTTCACACTGTTCCAGGTACCACTGCGAAAACTGTGCTCTGGGTGGATAATCAACTGGTTCCAGGTTGTGGACACGCTGTAAGTGAAATGGACATAACAATTGCTCTTAAAGGACTGTTCTTACATTCGACTGATTCGTCCCCATGTTACGTGCAATTGCACGAGCGCTGATTGAAGGATTCCGCTCCACATGCTGCACGACAGCTTCCTCAAATTGCAGTGTTCTTACCGTGCGACGGCGTCCCAGTCCAGGTAATCTGCTAAATGACCCGGTCTCAAGCAGACGTTGGTATACAGCAGCAAAGGTCGTATGATGCGGGATACGGCGATTAGGATGTTGTTGATAAACTCGCTGTGCAGCTCGTCTGTTGTGGTGCACTACGTAGTACGCACCAACCGTATCAGTGTACTCACTCCAGGTGTATCGCTCCATTAGTAAACAGAGACAATGCACTACTACACTGGTGGACAGCAGTTGCCTACAACTGAAGAGCGCAATACGCCCTCTAACAACTGACGAGCGTAATATGCCCTTTAACAACTGAAGAGCGTAATACGGCCTCCACCGGTTTAAATAATCCTCGTAGGAAAAAATTAAATTACGGAAAATTATTTGTTTTGATGCCCCCTACAGCCGGCCGAAGTGGCCGTGCGGTTAAAGGCGCTGCAGTCTGGAACCGCAAGACCGCTACGGTCGCAGGTTCGAATCCTGCCTCGGGCATGGATGTTTGTGATGTCCTTAGGTTAGTTAGGTTTAACTAGTTCTAAGTTCTAGGGGACTAATGACCTCAGCAGTTGAGTCCAATAGTGCTCAGAGCCATTTGACCCAAATTTTTTTTATGCTCCCTACAACCTCCCAGAGTTTGTCGGTTTAATTACTTTTCATCCTGTATATGCTGTTCGCGCAAAAAGTTGCCGGATTGATTTAATTCCTGGCGTATGAGCGACGACAGCGCAGTTACTATGGTGACATCTTGAAATAACAATTGTAAACAAAGGATGTGCACTCAACCAGTCAGTACAAAAAGAAGGAAGATGGAGCTATAGACTTACGCTCACATTGTTATGAATCCAGAATGGACGGGGTCTGCCTCCATTTTATTAGCAGACGACTGTTTGCAATTGCTTCTTGTTCATTATTTCTGCCGTTTGCACGCATCACCTGTCTTAAATACTAAAATTTACAGTGCTTACCTGCATAAAATACTGACAGGAAGGTGATTTTGAACGTTTTCTGTTCTTGAATACGTATTTGCTCTAGCAATACGACACAGTTGGCCTCGTTAATGTAACTTGTTTTTCGTTGATATACTCCCAATGACCAAGAAGAAAAGCTTGTGATGCGACAAGGATGCTTTCGTAATCCACTTAATTCCTCTTATGCTGTATTTGTATCCTTGGGAAGTGACACTGAACTCCGAAGCCAATGATTGTTTGCTTACCAGTACTGCTTCTTGTTCGTTACATTTTCAGCTTTCAACTCGTTTGCGCAACAGTTTTAACGTTCACATTTACACAAAAAACTTACCTACGCGTTCTATGCTAGCCCATAAACGTGTGCAATGAAGAAAGAAACAAGGCATTTATCGTATCTTGTTCATGTCAACAAAATGAACGATTATTGAGTTGTCAGCGCAACAGAACTGCATAGCAGCTGATAGGACATGTAGCGTCAAGTGACAGAAATAAAACCACTACGATAAAAGGAAATAGTGTAAACATAATTCATGTATACAAAAGAAAATGTTAACTCGAACGGCTCCACTTACGAATGAAACGTGATTCCTTGGAACTTAAGATTACGATCTGATCGATTAGTACACCCGTAAACGACGCACGCTGGCATTTTTGACGAAACATCTACGTCTCCACACAGTAAAAGCACCAGATGCCCTCTGGGAAACGACCACGACAATCAACAGATATCCCCAACGGTCGAAACTGAGAATAGGCACGTGAGAGTGACGTCACGAGGAAGTATCACCGCTATGAACCATGGAGGTATAAATGCGAGGAACCTAAGGTTTTTGGGCTACATAAGAAGGCAGTCGTCGTCTTCAAGTATGTGGCCTCCATGATTTTGAGCAGACAGTGTCAAACAGTTGACATACGACCATAGTGTGTCATGATTGTTGTATCACAAATGGAAAGGGAACGACGAACTGAACATTTCTAAATCAAGTGTTCGAAACATTCTCCAGAGTGTTTTGAAGGAGAGAAAAGTGTGTATGTGAAATTTGTCCTGCATACCTTGACTCATGAACAAACACGACACGTGGGCACAAGCCGCGACCTGCCTGAAATGCAAAAGGTGGACAATTCTTTTGTGGATACAATCATCACGGCGAAGAGACTTCGTGTTGTCAAAACGAAGCCACCTAAAAACGACAAAGAGCAGAATGGTTTGCCAAGATCGAAAAAGGTGCGAATGTGATGCGTGAGTTGAACAACATCCTTAAGATGGACTTATCTGGCAGTGACACATGGCTATAAGAACGTTGTGTGGGTTATACGCAAGTGGGGTCGCACTATGGAGAACACTTGAAGTTAAAACCGTTATCTTAACTTTTCTCTATATTTGTTGTTGGTTGATTCGAGGGAGGAACCAACAGCGAGGTCATCGGTTCCATTGGATTATGGAACGATGGGGAAGGAAATCGGCCGTGCCCTTTCAAATGAACCACCCCGGCATTTGCCTGAAGCGATTTAGGGAAATCACGGAAAACCTAAATTTGGATGGCCGGACGCGGGTTTGAACCGTAGTCCTCCCGAATGCGAGTCCGTGTGCTAACCACTGCGCCACCTCGCTCAGTCTCTATTTTTAATTAATCTAATCTCGAAGCTCATAGGACTGTATGTTATAATTTTGCAATATTTGAAAAGTTCCTGCATGATTCCCTAATGGTATCTCCCTTTACAATCGCTCTTGCTCGTTTCTGAAGTATACATTTCCCCAGAACAATATATCCTGTAAAAAATTATGCACGTTTGCCAACTAAGCACAGATAATTGTTTCAGTATTACAATGGCCTCCAAGCACTTCTTTAAAAGTTTACAATAACGTATTCGTTTCTTCTTTTTTTTTTTTAAAAAAAAAAAAGCCGGCCGCGGTGGCCGTGCGGTTCTAGGCGCTCCAGTCCGGAGCCGCGCTGCTGCTACGGTCGCAGGTGCGAATCCTGCCTCGGGCATGGGTGTGTGTGATGTCCTTAGGTTAGTTAGGTTTAAGTAGTTCGAAGTTCTAGGGGACTGATGACCACAGCAGTTGAGTCCCACAGTGCTCAGAGACATTTTTTTTTTAAACCAGTTTCCTTCGGGCACATTATGCGTTATTAAGACAAAACAAAATTTTTTTCAATATTACATAATGGATTCCCCATCTGAAATCTCCGTCTACACATTTAATGAAATAACTACACTCTTTAGCATGCATTAAATAGTTCGTATATTACCCCCGCGAATAACAGAAATATTGACAAATGGTTCAAATGGCTCTGAGCACTATGGGACTTAACTTCTGAAGTCATCAGTTTCCTAGAACTTAGAACTACTGAAACCTAACTAACCTAAGGACATCACACACATCCATGCCCGAGGCAGGATTCGAACCTGCGGCCGTAGCGGTCGCGCGGTTACAGACTGTAGCGCCTAGAACCGCTCAGCCACCCCGGCCGGCTAAATATTGACAGAAAATAATTAATACTCACAGTAACTTAATGTTGTAATATGTCATAAGTTAATAATAGTGTATGTGGCTCATATACAGCTTCACTGAATAGAAAATTATTTTTATGCGAAGCAGTTTACGTTGCCATATCTTAATGTCACTTTCCAATGAATAAATAATTCAGATTTTTATTTAATTGGATAATGAACATAAGATCTCATAATAATGAGACGTCGATCTTCTAATGTGTGCTGGGTTTTAGAAAAAATTCAACATTAGTCTGGTCATCTCTTCGCGTCTCAAACAGCAGGATTCTGTTGCGGTATCGTCATATCGCTCGTGCTCCATTTGAAACAAAACAAACACAGTTGCATCAGTTACGGGAAATGCAATGGAATATTAATAAAACTATTGACATTAATCGTAATGAAACATTTACTACTGGTAACATTTGTTTTAACAGTCCGCTTGTTGTCCCCCATGCATAAGAGATTGCGGTTCCCAGCGTAAATATTCGTGGCACTGCATTATTCAGCGTCAGCACTCAAATGAAATTTGTTTACTTTGTATACAATCATTCTTTGATATCATGTTGGATAATATATTACGCCATCTCCGTTACCGAGTAACGAGTATTTTTTGCCCAAAGAGCTAGTCCTCTCGATTGCGTTAATCCATGAACTTAATATAAATAAGTCTCTATTTATGAAGGTGGGCTTCTTCCACAATGTCGCAGTAATTTCGCCTTTTTTCTAAGACTTCTGGTTGATGACATGAACTTGTTCGAAAGGAAGTGTGACATTCATTTGTCGACAGCTATACAGAACGCTCTTTATACGGGGTGTATTAAGGTATAAGTACAGGTATTTCCATTGGTGACTGAGGATGGTGTACTGATCAACGTTACATAAGTATTTACTTTCATTTGCAGTCGAAAAATTTTAGCTGTTAGGAGTAGTATGTTTTTAGGTTGGTTGGTGCCTTCAAATACATGTGACACGAGAAACCTATTAATTCTTATTTTCCCTTGGGTGGCAAGTCATGTGTTGAATTGTGGACAAATGGACACAAAACTACTACTCTATAATGACAGGTGTAGTCCACTTAGTGGTGTAGTTACAGCCATGCAGAAAACATCTGGCTGCAAAGTTTGTGACGTGTTTGTGGGAAGAGTGTTCGACACAGAGAGAAAACAACCACCACTGATGTGTTTACATACTGAGGCGCCACATATAACAATTACTCTATCTGTACCTGTTACGCACTGTACTTCTAGCACTTTGCGACATGTTTTGGCTCATTAGCATTCTAACTGGTTTTATGCGGCCTGCCACGCATTCCTCTCTAGTGTCAATCTCTTCATCTCATAGTAGCACTATCACCAAAGTTCCTCAGTTATTTGTAGTATATATTCCGATCTAATACAGTTTCTACCTCTGCAGCTCTTTCTAGTACCATAAAAGTTACTCCCTGTTGTCTAACAGATGTCCTATCATCCTGTCCTTTCTTCGTTTCAGTGTATTCCATATACTTCTAGTCGCACCGATTCTGCGTAAAAGCTCTTTAGTTCTTATCTTACATGTCCATCTAATTTTCATCATCCTACTATAGCACCACATTTTAAACTCTTTGAATCTCTTCTTCTTAGCTTCCCCCATAGTCCATGATTCTCTTCCATACAAAGATGTGCTACAGACGTACATTCTCATAAACGTTTCCTCAAATTAAGGTCAATGATTGATACTAGTAGATTTCTTTGGACCAGGAATGGTTTCTTGGCCTTTGCTAATCTGCTTTTATATGTCCTCCGAGCTTCACCCGTCATTCGTTGGTCTGCTTCCAAGGTAGCAGAGTTCCTTCACTTCATCTACTTCGTAGTCCGCAATTTTGCTGTTAATTTTATCACTAATTACCTTTCTGTTGCTTCTCATCAGTTTGTCGGCATCGGTGGCCGAGCGGTTCCAGGCGCTTCAGTCCGGAACCACGCGGCTGCTACGGTCGCAGGTTCGAATCCTGCCTCGGGCATGGATGTGTGTGATGTCCTTAGGTTAGTTAGGTTTAAGTAGTTCTATGTCTAGGGGCCTGATGACCTCCGATGTTAAGTGCCATAGTGTTTAGAGCCATTTGAACCATTTGAACTCATCACTTTCGGCTTTCTTCCATCTCCTTTCAGTCCATGTTCCGTGCTGAGAAGACTGTTCATTTCGTTCAGTATATCGTTTGGTCTTTCTGGCTTCCACCATGGAAGCAATGTCATCAGCAAATCTTATCACTTAAATTCTTTCATCCTGAATTTTAATCCCACTCCTGAACCTACGTTTTTCTTCGATACATACACTGATCAGCCAGAACATTATCACCACCGACCTACTATCGATATAAACCCTTCCAGGCGATAGCAACGTCACCTGGTGAGGAATGATTGTTAGTGAGACACGCACACGTGTCAGGGATCACCGAGTGTGCTGCCCATGTGTAGAATGGGGAAGCCCGCGCTCTATCTGAGTTTGACCGAGGGCAGACTGTGATGGCCCAGATGCTCGCCACGAGCATTTCCGAAACTGCACGGCTTGTTGGGCGTTCGAAGAGTGCTGTGGTTAGTGTTTCACACTTGACGAAACCAGGGTGAAACCGCGTACAGACGTCGTGGGGTTGGGCGGCCACTCCTCATTACACATGTACCTCGTGCGCTGCGATACTGGTAAAACAGGACAGGCAGCGAATTGTAGCGGAAATAACATCAGATTTTAATGCTGGGCAGAGTACAAGTGTGTCCAGACTGTGGCCCGAACACTGCTGACGATGGACCTCCGCAGCCGACGATCCATGCCTCCGCCAGTGTCACACCACGGCATCGGCAACTATGACTGAAATGAGCACGTGACCATCGGCGCTGGACATTGGGAAGAGCAATGGCAGAGCGTTGCAAGGTCTGTTGAATCCCGTTACCTCCTTCATCATGCCAATTGGAGGGCGCGAATTCGTCGTCTTCCACGGGAACAGCTCCTCGACGCCTGTACTGCTGGAAGGAGACAAACTGGCGGCGGCTCCGTTATGCTCTGGAAATATTCAAGTGGGCATCCATTGGTCCAGTGGATTTCATGCAAGACACCGTGACGCACGAGGAGTATCGTACACTGGTTGCAGACAACGTACACCTCTTCATGACGATCGTCTTCCCAGGCGGCAGTGGCATTTTTCAGTAAGACAATACACCATGTCACAAGGCCACGAGTTGGATGGAATGGTTCAAGAAAGATATCGGGGAGTTTCACTTGATGTGCTGGCCACCCAACTCGCCAGATGTGAACCCGATGGAACACATCTGGGATGTGACTGAACGTGGCATCAGAACTCATTGCCCTCCTTCCCAGAATTTACACGAATTAGTTGACGTGTGTATGCAGATGAGGTGCCTAGTCCCTCCAGCGATCTACGAAGGCATAACTGCTCCCATGTCATGACACGTAGCCGCTGTTATCCGTCCCACAGAAGGACATACTGGCTATTAAGTAGGTGGTCACAATGTTCTGGCTGATCAGTGTAGTCCGAAGTGTAGAGGTGAAAGACTGGATCCTCGTGTTACACCCTTTTTGATTCAAGCGCCTCATTTTTGGGCTTCCATTCTTATTATTTCTTCTTGGTTATTATACATATTATCCGCCTTTAGGTATAAATTACACCTATTGTTCTGAGAATTCCCAACATCTTTCAGACATTGTCGAAATCTGTTTCTAGGTCTACAAAACCTACGACAGGGTCTTGATTTTCCCTCAGTCTTGCTTTCGATATCAAGCTCAATATCAGGACTGCGCTTCTGGTGCCTCTACCTTTCCCATAGCCGAAATGATCGTCACATATCAGTTCCTCAGTTTCTTTTTCCATTAATCTGTACATTATTCTTGTCAGAACTGTTAAGCTGAATGTATGACAGTTTTCGCATTGATATACCCACCCTATCTAGTGGATAGTAAGGATGACATTTTTCCGAAAGTCAGATGGTGTATCTCCAGTGTAAAATATTCTTCACATAAACTTGAACAGTTGTTGGTTGTCACTTCTCTCAGTGATTTCAGAAATCGCAAAGGGATATTATCCGTACGACCCGCCTTAGTTGACTGCATGCTACAGCTCTATTGAAAAGCGACTGTAGAGCTGAATCACTTGTCATCCATGTTTACTCCAAATAATTTCCACCTATCCTCTCTCTCCACTGCATTTAACAGTGAAATTCCTCTTCCACCATAATGTTCGCCCCTTCACTTTAAATTTCTCCGAATTTTGCTCTGACTTTTCTGTTTGCTGAATCTGTCCTTCAGACAACTGTTTTTGTCTGCCTCCGTACCGTGGCGGTAACGCTACTGCCTACCGCGTGGGCGGCCCGGATTCGAATCGAGGCAGGGGACTGCGTATCATGTGAACTTCATCACCATTTTCATCATTGACTCGCAAGTCGCCGATGTGGCGTCACCTTTAAAGGACTTGCAATGCGGCGGCCGAACTCCCCCGAATGGGGCCTCCCGGCCAACAATGCCATACAATGATTTCATTTCACAACCGTTTCTGTTTCCATTTTTTCATATTTTTCTTTAGCAATTTTCCCTTAGCTCCGCTGTACTTCCTATTTATTACATTGCTAAGCTATATTGCTGCATTCCTGTGCCTTCCTGTCTTTACCGAGTATTTTTGTATTTCATTTTATCGTCGATTAACTAAAATATTTCTTCTGTCACTCAAAGTTTCTATGCAGTTACTCTCGTTGCACCTGTATTTGTCTGTCCAACTTCTGTCATTGCCCTTCTTATAAACGTTCATTGCATTTCAACTGAACTGCCTGCTGTGATATTCACTATCGCAATATCTGCAGTCTTAGAGAACTTCAAACGCACATAATTAATTTTCAGTACTTCGGTATCCTATGCTTTTCCACATTGATTCTTTCTGACGATTTACAGAGACTGTAGTCTACTCTTCATAACTATTAAATTGTCTGAGTATATATATACACTTGGGTACGTCTTACAGACAAATATCTGATTCCTAAATCTCTGTCTCACTTTGATCTAATCCAGCTGGTGTCTTCCACGGTCTGCAGGGCTTTCCCAAGTGTACCTCTTCGTGCTGTGATTCTTGAACAGAGTATTCGTTGTTACGAGCTCAAACATCTTACAGAACTCAATTACTCATTCTGGCATCTCATTCCTACTACCAGGCCCATACGTACATTTTGTAACCATTTCCATAAATTAAGAGCACAGATACTACACGGTCCTGTCACATTAATGTTACCTGTCACAAACCTGAATAGCCACCTGTTCTGACAGGTACCTAGGGATCTGGAGCCATACTGACTCCAGTAGCGTGGCCATCTGCTCTAGGTTTCACGTTTGAGGATCCAAGGCACGAACAGCATGATGGAGGTGGTCCCACAGATTGTCGATTGGGTTTAAGCTCGCAGAGTTTGATGGCCTGGGGAGGATAGTCAACTCATTCTGGTGCTCTTCAGAACATACGTGTACACTGAGAGCTGTATGACACTTCTCATTATCCTGCTGGTAGGTGCCATCGTGCTCAGGAAAAATAAACTGTATTTAGGGGCGCAGGTGGTCCCTAAGGATTGATGCATACATGTGTTGGTTCATAGTGCGTTCCAGAATGGCGAGATCACCAGTGGAATGCCGCAATACCACAAAAACATTCCCCATAACATAACGCTCCCTTCTCCAGCCTGGACCATCCCTACGATGGTTTCCCGTCCGTACACGCCAAAGGTCATCTGTCCGATGGACCACAGAACGTAATTCATGTGAAAAGGCCACCTGTCACGGTCTGTAGATGTCCAGTTACGGTACTGGCGTGCCAGTTCCAGTCTGCGTCAACGATGGACAGTAGTCAAAATTGGTGCATGAACTAGGTGCTCGTAGGCAGCAACTTTTGCTGGATGGTAATTGAGGAGAAATTTTTGGTAGCCACTTGTTTCATCTGGGTGTTCAGTTGCTCAGCAGTTGCACGTCAGTTCGCCCATACACATCGCCACACCCTTCTTTCACCACTGTCATCCATGGCCGATGATGCACCACAGTTGCATCGGCTGCAGTTTTGTATGGCGCCATTTCGCCACGACACTCTGGGTGCGGATGCTAGTGATCATGCCATCTTGGACGTCACGTAAATTTGCCCGTTTTCGCATTACGACAACAACTGCATTGTTTTCCACTCCCCCCGACACACTTCATCTACAGTCCACTGCTAGTGCTGCCACCTGCCGTCTGTGACTGGTTATTGCCCATTGATGTTGACCACAGCTGAGGTAACGTTAATGTGACTCCACTCCGTCTTCAGGCCATAAGTGGCCCATCGGGATCATCCGACGGCCGTGTCATCCACAGCTGAGGATGCAGGTAGGAGGGGCGTGTGGTCAGTACACCGCTCTCCCAGTCGTTATGATGGGTTTCTTTGACCGGAGCCTCTACTATTCGGTCGAGGAGCTCCTCAATTGGCATCACGAGGCTGAGTGCACCCAGAAAAAAGCAACAGCGCATCGTGGCCCGGACGGTCACCCATCCAAGTGCCAGCCACGCCCGACAGCGCTTAACCTCGGTGATCTGACTGCGGCAAGGCCGTTGCCTTTATTAATGTAAGTGGGAGGGGTAATATTCATTAGGGGTGTTAGTGCATGCGTTTCTTCCACTGAATGTTGTCGTAAGCTATGTGATTGACTTTCAGATTATATCCATCACTGTCGATTCTGTGTAACAAGATCCCTGACAGTTGCAGTGAGCTGGGAGTAGGTGTTTCATGCGTCGCCTTAACGAATCACGTAATATGGTACTGCAAACATCTCTATGGGAACGCTTCCATGTTGTCGCAACTCCCTAGACGTCCATTGTTTTCACCTGCAACCGCTTGCGCTTCGCAAGTTGGCAACAGAACTACCAACTGTCAGGAATCTTCTTACACTGCCTCGACTAGAGAAACTCTACAACTTATATAATCTGCAGTCTGGTAGCTTACCAATCGTAAGCCCAAAACTGTTAATTCATTCAATAAAATATTGACTAATGGTGCTTATTATCGCAAACATTAGTTCCATATTCATGGGATTCGTTAAGTGGTCTCATAGTATGATGTGTTAACCAGTAAGTGATCAGCAGAACTTGTTACTTCCAATGAAGACATAACAAATTACATTGAGCGCCAAAAGTCACTTGATATCTCCTAATGTCGCGTCGGACATCCATTTTCCCGGCGCTGTGCAGCAGCTCGACGTGGCATGGACTCAACAAGTCGTTAAAAGTTCCTGGCATAAATACTTAGGCACGCTGCCTCTATAGCCATCCATAATTCGGAAAGTGTTGCAGGTGCAGTATTTTGTGCACGAACAGACCTCTCAATTATGTCCCATAAATGTTCGGTGGGATTCAAAAATGGCTCTGAGCACTATGGGACTTAACATCTGTGGTCATCAGTCCCCTAGAACTTAGAACTACTTAAACCTAACTAACCTAAGGACATGTAACCTCCCCACACGAAATTATTAAATAAATTTAAATATTAACAATGAATGTGATTCTAATTTAGTGTAACCTCTCTACAGAAATTCTTTTTCATTTATAACCTCCCTACAGAAATTCATTCACATTTAATCTCCACACAAAATTTGTTTCTCATTTAATGTACCCACAAAATTCTTTTCTCATTTGATGTATGCTCGAAACAGAAAAATTCCTAAACCTCGTAATAAAAAATAAATTCAGTAACCTAGTAAAATTTGGACGACAGCAGTGCTGCGTCATGGCCCTGTAAGATCATTCTGAATAAAAAGCAAAAATTCTCACCTCGATAAAGTCGGCAACTATCTGCTCTTACAATAGCTCTTTTCCGGCACAGCTCTGTGCAATGCTGGCCTATACATTTGTTATTTATGAAAGGAAGCAAATGATTTTTCTTTTGCAACAATCAGAATGATCATGTATTGAAAAAAAATTAAATTCTTTAAATTGAAATGAATGCTTGTTAGAAATTAGACAAAGATTATTATTAGGACATTTTTAAAAGATTTACATGTGAATTTGCATAATATTATTAGATATGCGTGATGCTGCTTTTTTTACCTTATACAATAATACTCAGGCTCCGGCATCGCTGCACCGCGACCGGCCCAGCCAACATGATACACCAGACCAGACCAGAGCAGACACACACTGGCAACAACTTACTGCTACTGCTACACAGTTCGTACAGTCAACACTGCTCTCTGGTCAGCGATTCTCTTATACCTTGCATATCGCAGTCAGCACATGAGCAATACATCGAAATTACATCTGCTCGGACCTCTTACATAAAATTACATCTGTATTACATCTGCTCGGACCTCTTACATAACCCTCCACTGGGGGGGGGGGGGGGGGGGGGCAAAAATTTGGCAGTGATGGTGAGTCAATTGGACTTGCCATGAGCAACAAATTTTTCTTAATTAACTAAGTTTACAGTCACAGAGTATATATATATAAGTGCAGAACATGAAATAAAATAGAGTGCACATGCACTGAGTGCAGAACATATCAAGAAATCACAAAATGTATACGCAATGAGTACAAATCATATTAACAAGTGACATAAAGTGCATACGCACTGTAGTACAGAACATACCTAGCAATGACAAAATGTATACGCAATGAGTACAAAACATATTAACAAATGATATAAAGTGCATACGCACTGTAGTATTTTTTTACCATTTTACAAGAACTAGGATAGGAAAGGGAAGGATTGCATCATGGTTGTAGCACAGTAGGTTGCATGTAGCTGCACTGAAAGTCGATATCTTTCTACAGAAGCACAACACCAAGTGAGGCAATCTGAAGTTCTCTTCCCTGAAGTATTAGTCAGTGTAGCCAAGACACTGAAATGTTGTATGAATATTCAATGTTATCATTTTGGTAGTACATTAGGTACACCAAACAGTGGAACCACAATAACATCTCCATTGTTCAAGCTAGTGGACACCATGATGTGTCAACACCACACTCTTTCACCAACGTAGAATTAGTGCAGAAACCAAATATAGTGCTCCATGATCATAAGGATAGACAGGACAAACGTATATTGCAATAATTTCTGGTAATTAGGTCAGAAGATGAAGGACATTAAGTCTTATGCTAGTCATCACTGAGAATTACATTAGTCTATGAACCGATTTGAGTAATTGGTGGCACTCATTGCCTAGTTACTGAACATATCTGTACTATGTATCAAGTATACCAGAATAATGTTCATAAGTCATCTGATTACAGTGAACATTGGCACTCATTAGTCAGTTGCAAACCATTTTTATGCATTATTCAAAAGTGATCATTCTAAGTAAGAGTTAATTAATGGCATACCATTTACATAATTCACCTACTTATAGTAATCATTGGCACTCTTTGGCCAGTTACAAACCATCAGAAGTCATCCTTCAAAACAGGAGCTAATGAGTATTCATATATAATAGCATGTAGGTGACATAATACAAAATTAAAATAAGAAACAGTGGCATTCATTGGCCAGTTACTAAACATATAGCAAGTATTGAATAGTACAAAACATTTTTCATCATTCAAGTGACATATGACATATTTAAAATAATTATTGGCACTCATTGGCCAGTTACAAAGTATTCTTATATTTTTATAAAACCTTATTCAGTATTATTCAGAAGTTACCATTCAAAATGAGAGTTAATTATTGGCATAGCATTTATAGAGTATAACAAAAATATTGTTTACAGAAATTAT
Organism: Schistocerca serialis cubense; assembly: GCF_023864345.2. NCBI lineage: Eukaryota > Metazoa > Arthropoda > Insecta > Orthoptera > Acrididae > Schistocerca > Schistocerca serialis. The sequence continues at coordinate 412,805,983 of NC_064644.1, read as the reverse complement.
TGGCATAGTATTTGTGCATTATTACAAAACATCATTCAGTATTACTTAGAACTCATCATTCAAGTGACATAGGACATATTGAAAATGTCACACACTGTAACTATTACTCAAGGTCTGTGATTAGAAAACATCATTCAGTATTACTCAGAACTGATCATTCCAGTGACATAAGACATATTTAAAATGTAACACACTGTAACTATTGTCCAAGGTCTTTTTTTTGTGCTAGCAATGCATTGCGTTGGGATCGATAATTAATTGCTGGGGCATGAAAATATTTGCTTTTGACTTATTGCTGCATATAAAGATTAGTAATGTCATTCATCATGAGTCAGCTGTAGCAAGGTTATGAAGCAAGTAGAGTATATGTGATCACATTCATGAATGACACACACAAATGGGTAAAAAAAATGCAAGTACTATAACAGGTTTAATGATTAACTGCTTATAGCACATTAATTTCTTGAATAGCTTCTCCTAGAAAAAATACAAAATGGATTATTAAGCTGAAAGAAGAAACGCATATTATGCTGAAAAGTAGTGAACTTCGAATTAACATGTAATGAAATGTGTACTCAATATATATACTCTAGCTGTCCTTTCCAAAACCTTCAGTCATTGTACCATGCAACATAAGACATACTGTCAAAACGAACTGCAACAAATACTTAAATAACTACAAAGCATTTCTTAACTAACAGTAAATATATAAACTTCATCATTATCCTCATCTGCAAAGAAAAACTTAAAAGTGGTGCGTTTAGTGGCCATATAAAATTTATCACTATCATCACCTGTAAACAAAAACTTCATTATTCATATCACCATAACTTCATTATTATCATCACCTGCAAAGAAAAACTTCATTATTCATATTACCATATTCTTCATCACTATTCATCATCATTCATTATCAGCTGCAAAAAGACACTTCTTTATTCATTATTCATATTACCATTTACTTCATACAACTATTCATAGTATAGAGTTCCTTATTTCTAGCATAATTCATCACTAAAACTAAGATGTGTAGTTCTGTCTGACAGCCTGCATCAATCGCCTCGTATTCTGAAAGAAAAATAATTAGTTAAGACTGCTATCACACGATGTGTATAGTATATTCATGTTAATGTTTGTTAATTCTGATCCATTTACTCTTCGTGACGAGGTATTGCATCTTGTTTCGTTCATTCCGAAGGTGAAATTCCCATTTCATAGTAATCCACTGTGATTTGAAAATGATGAACAATGATTAATGTCTTGCATTTAAATCATATACCCATTAAATAAAAACTGGTTTCTAGCGATATAATTAAGCATACAGCATAGCATGACGGAAAACATAATATGTCAAAAACATAGACAGTATGCAGGTGCAAAAATGTACACAGAGTATCATAATGTAGTAGCAAAAAAACGTAAAATAGTCACGATGTTGAGATATCATAAGGCAAAAATGTCAAAGTCAACTGTTGTTTGTTATATCTTAAAGATTTCATAGTGCATACAAACAAACAGGAAAACAATCATACATACACGAAAAATGGAAAATGTGCACGGTCTGATATGTAACGACAAGAAATGACTTTCTTTGTGTTCAGCTTGTATGTTGTGTAGTTGATAGAGGCGAGAGTTGAAGACTTTAATGGAGAAAGAATTTGATAAAATTAATGTCACTAGATAGAATTGCATAATTGTTCGTAAAATATGTAAGTTTATCTGGAAAATGTGCACAGTCTTAAGTGTAACGACAAGAAAATGACCTGCTAACCTTACCTTGCTGGGCACTTGCCAAGAAAAAATATAATAATCATCATTAAGTAATCACATAGATATAATTGCATAAGTGGTCATAAAATGTGTAAGTTTATCTGGAAAAATATGCACGGTCTGATGTGTAACGACAAGAAAAGCGACCTGCTAACCTTACCTTGCCGGGCACTTGCCAAGAAAAAAATACAATAATCATCAGTAAGTGTTCACATAAATAATTGCATCATTGGTCATATAAAAATCAGGAAAAGGCATTACAGTGTGATAAATGATAAAGTATGTTCATTCAATAATGGGTTTAATATTAGAGACATGGTGATTGCCTTTACTTTTTCTGGTTCTCAGAGTTTCGACGTGTACTACATTGGGGTGACGAGTGCTGCGAATTCTGTATGGACCTGCATATAGAAGCTCAAGTTTACTACATCTATTCTTTCCTCTGTTAGATAAATAGTGTGTACGTACTAATATCTTCTGTCCAATGTGGAAGTCACGGCGTGTACAAACCTGTTTTTGCTGTCTTCTCCGGCGCTCTGCGGCACGTTTGATGTTGTTCAGCGCAATGTCAATTATTTCATGGTGTCGTAGCCGACGAGATGTAGGAAAGGATACTAATTCTTTAATTTTGTTAGGTGGTTCAACATGTTTCAGTATAACAGTCGGAGATAGCATAGTAGATTCATTTGGTATGGAATTAATTACATCCTGGAATGAGAGAATGTGTGTGTCCCAATCAATATGTCTTTTATGGCAGTATATTCTACATAGTTTACCAATTTCTTTCATTAATCGTTCACAAGGGTTCGAAGAAGCATGATACTTGGATATATAGATCGGAGAAATGTTTCTTGTTCATAACATATGTGTCCATATAGGAGATCGAAATTGTGGTCCATTGTCGGAAATTACTTTCAATACATGCCCTACATGAAATAAAAAATGTTTTATAAATGCTTTCGAAACAGATTTAGCAGTAGCTTTGCGTAACGGAGTGAAGGTAACAAATTTTGAAGTGAGTTCAACAGCGACAACGATGTAGCAAAAACCTCTATTAGTTCTGGGAATCGGACCAAACATGTCTACAGCGGCCATGTGTCTCAGTTTAACAGGTACAATGGGATATAACGGAGGAATATGTGAAGTCGTGTCTGACTTAGCTTTCTGGCAGATTTTACATGACGCTAAAACTCGTCGAATACGTTTCTCCATGTTGGTAAAATAAGAGTTCTGTCTCAGTATTAGAAAACATTTTCTGGCTCCATAATGTGCGTAACTTAAATGAGTATACCAAATTAATTTGTTAACAAGCTCGTCAGGAATGCATAGTAACCAGTTATTGCTGTCAGGGTGAGAGCGGCGAAACAGAATATTTTTGCGTACAGTGTAATGGTTTCTAATGGTAACATTATTCCTATCTTGCCAAAGGTGTTTAATTTCTTTCCATACATTGTCTTTACTCTGCTCTTGTGCTATGTCTCGTAATGACGACGAAATGAAATTTTCAAATGCAACTTGTTGAGTATACATGACGCTGAAATTTACTTTGTAGAAGTTGGTTGCGATGTCTTTCTGACTGTTGCTGGGAGAACGAGATAGTGCGTCTGCTACAATATTTTGTGTACCGGGAATGTGAACAATTGTAAAATTAAATTCTTGTAAATAAAGTCTCCATCTGCTTAATCTGTCGTGTGTAAATTTAGCGGAAAGTAAAAACTGTATAGCTCTATGATCTGTGTTAACGGTAGTGTGTCTTCCATAAAGAAAATGCCTAAATCTCGTAAATCCCCATACAACACATAATGTTTCAAGGTCTGTAACAGAATAATTGCGTTCAGCAGGTGACAGAATGGGACTCGCAAAGGCGATGTTTTTAATTACTGTACGAGGTGCATTCAAGTTCTAAGGCCTCCGATTTTTTTTCTAATTAACTACTCACCCGAAATCGATGAAACTGGCGTTGCTTCGCGACGTAATCGCCCTGCAGATGTACACATTTTTCACAACGCTGACGCCATGATTCCATGGCAGCGGCGAAGGCTTCTTTAGGAGTCTGTTTTGACCACTGGAAAATCGCTGAGGCAATAGCAGCACGGCTGGTGAATGTGCGGCCACGGAGAGTGTCTTTCGTTGTTGGAAAATGCCAAAAGTCACTAGGAGCCAGGTCAGGTGAGTAGGGAGCATGAGGAACACTTCAAAGTTGTTATCACGAAGAAACAGTTGCGTAACGTTAGCTCGATGTGCGGGTGCGTTGTCTTGGTGAAACAGCACACGCGCAGCCCTTCCCGGACCTTTTTGTTGCAGTGCAGGAAGGAATTTGTTCTTCAAAACATTTTCGTAGGATGCACCTGTTACCGTAGTGCCCTTTGGAACACAATGGGTAAGGATTACGCACTCGCTGTCCCAGAACATGGACACCATCATTTTTTCAGCACTGGCGGTTACCCGAAATGTTTTTGGTGGCGGTCAATCTGTGTGCTTCCATAGAGCTGACTGGCGCTTTGTTTCTGGATTAAAAAATGGCACCCACGTCTCATCCATTGTCACAACCGACGAAAAGAAAGTCCCATTCATGCTGTCATTGCGCGTCAACATTGCTTCGCAACATGCCACACGGGCAGCCATGTGGTCGTCCATCAGCATTCGTGGCACCCACCTGGATGACACTTTTCGCATTTTCAGGTCGTCATGCAGGATTGTGTGCACAGAACCCACAGAAATGCCAACTCTGGAGGCGATCTGTTCAACAGTCATTCGGCGATCCCCCAAAACAATTCTCTCCACTTTCTCGATCATGTCGTCAGACCGGCTTGTGCAAGCCCGAGGTTGTTTCGGTTTGTTGTCACACGATGTTCTGCCTTCATTAAACTGTTGCACAAACGAACGCACTTTCAACACATCCATAACTCCATCACCATATGTCTCCTTCAACTGTCGATGAATTTCAATTGGTTTCACACCACGCAAATTCAGCAAACGAATGATTGCACGCTGTTCAAGTAAGGAAAACGTCGCCGTTTTAAGTATTTAAAACAGTTCTCATTCTAGCCGCTGGCGGTAAAATTCTAACTGCCGTACGGTGCTGCCACCTCTGGGACGTACTGACAATGAACGCGGCCTCATTTTAAAACAATGCGCATGTTTCTATCTCTTTCCAGTCCGGAGAAAAAAAAACGGAGGTCTTAGAACTTGAATGCACCTTGTAGTACCATCTTCTTCAATTTCCTGAAAAATGTGTACGCCTAAAGCGGTGTTAGAACTCTCGGTAGCAATGGAAAAATTTCTAGTAAGATCTGGATGTGATAAAAGTGGTGCGTTCAACAAAGCTTCTTTCAGATTCACAAATTCAGAATGTGCTTGGCTATCCCAGGACCAAATAGTGTTTTTACCCGTCAACTGACATAATCTAGGGGTGTCTAAAGCAGAGTAATGAATAAATTTACGAAAAAAGTTAATTAAACACAAAAAGCTGCATAGTTGTTTATTCGTTGTAGGAACAGTAATGTCACGTAAAGCTTGAAGTTTTTCCGGGTCAGGTGGAATGCCTTCTGCTGAAATTACTTGTCCAAGAAATTTTATAGAAGTTTTGCCAAAGTGCGATTTGCTAAGATTAACTGTGAGTCCTTGTGCACACAAAGTTCTTAACAGTTGTTCAAGAATCAGATTGTGTTCAGACCAGTTAGCTTCTGCAATAAGAATGTCGTCTACATACGTTGTGATTCTGTCTTTAAGTTCTGTCGGAAGTATACTATTCAAACCGCGAATAAATGCTGCTGAAGAAATAGTTAAAGCGAACGGTAATTTCCAAAATTGATAACAGTCATCAAAACAGAGAAATGCCGTGTACTTTTTGCAGTTCGGATGGAGCTGAATTTGCCAAAATCCCGATTTCAAATCTAATGTGGAATAAATAGCAGTACCATGAAATTTCTGTAGAAGTTCTTCTAATGTCTGCGGGCGATCTGTTTCATTAATAATAATGTCGTTGATGTGACGCGAATCAAGTACGAGACGAAGTGAACCATCCTTTTTCTTAACAATATGGAGTGGGTTTATGTACGGACTAACTGCCGCTTCAATAATACCTTGCTCAAGCATAGCTTGCAATTCTTTCTTAACTTTTTCTCTGTGAATATACGGAATGGGATAATGTTTGGCTTTAAATGTGTCGTGCTGTTTAACTTGAAATTCATACATAAAACCGGACATAGTACCAGGAACGTTATCAAAAACTGGAGCTTGCTGTAAAAGAATTTTGCGTAATTGCGTGCGTTCGTCGTCTGTATTTGCACTGCTCTGTTTAACTTTATCAGAAATCATTTGTATAACGTCATAGTCGGCTTAGTCCTGAGTATTATAGTTGTGTACGTACGTATCTGTGAACAATGTGGAATGACAGTCTATGTTACGTGATGCGGAAATGACCTCTGTACGATTAATTGTTTGTTCTTCTGCAGATAAAGTGTGCTGAAATTCTAATGTGAGTTGTACATTTTCATCCTTTAACATTAAATAGGAATTTTGAAAGTCAATAATCGCGTCGTGTTGTACCAGAAAAAACGTCTGTTGTCAATAAGCGAACAATCCAAAAACTTGAGTGAAATGTATGACCTGTAATACAAAATGATAAATGTGTCTGTAATTTTACATCTACTCCTTTACCAGATACTGCTCCTTTTACTTTAATTTTGCCTAATGGTAATGTAGGATAGGTATTCTCTTTGTTACATTCATTGAAAGTTTCCTCATTTATAACTGACATAGGTGATCCAGAATCGATTACTGCTGGAATTTGGATGATCTAATCTTTACTTCAATGACAGGGTGTGAAATGGTTTTTTGAATAACTGGTCTTTCCTGCAAAAGAGTGTCTCAGATGTCGTCAAAAGTAATAACATTTTCGTGAACAACATTATGAGTATCTGAAGTATTGCTTACGTTGCTGGAAGATTCATTCTGCACTGTATCCAGTCAAATTCTTTCTGACATGCTGTTATTCGCGGGAAGATGCTGTGGCATTTCGACTATTTGTACTGATCTGTTATTTCTTCCTGATGTATTACGTTTGGGATTATATCTACTGTCTGGTTCATTCATGATAATATGTTGTTGCGGATGATTTTGCTGCTGATAAGACCGACTGCTATTATACGTACGCTGAAAATTGTGACCATTATTTTTACTTCTGTCATGATAGTCATTGCTATATGGCGCGTTGCGATAGGAATTGAAATGATGTGTTTTCTGTACGTACTGGTTTCCTTGTTGCGGTGTGTTACTATTTGGTGGAGCCGATGCTATACGTGCAGGCGGCGAAACATTAAAGCTTGGTTGACCTTGCAGACTGCATTGTTGGTTAGGTATGCTACCGGCTGGTTTTGATGCTGTTGCAGAGAAAAACCTCTATTGTTACCAAAATGCGGTTCCTGTTGCTGATAATTTTGACGATTGCTGAAAATGTTGTACATACTGATGATTACAATTTTGTCTGTTATTGAAGTTCTGGTGGTTGTCAGTTTCGCGAGTGTCTAATGAAAACTGTCACTTTCAGTAAAACTTTTCGTATCAGGTTTTCTTTACTCATTCTTAATCATAGATAGATCGATAGTTGAAGAGCTGTTTTGATAGATATAAAGGATAGTAGAAGAGAAGGCAGCAGTGCAGAAAACTAAAGAGGAAACAGCACTACTACGGCTCGGGGCCCTGTGCACGCTACGGCACATATTCATCAAAGTGTAATGAATCCCCTGAGGTCAATTACGCACTGCAAGTAAATTTTAGTTTCTGTGTTACAGGCAATGGCGGTAAAAATTCAAAAACAAATTGTTGTATCCAGTCCAAAGCGTGTACCTGTGCACTGTCATTTTTAAATATCTTAAATTTTCTCACGGATAGAAAGTGTTTGTAATAAAAATTATCGTCTCTGTATGTCTTAGCAAGTTCAGGATTGCATGAGAATCTGTTTGTCTGTGTCTTTTCAGAATCTAACTCACGTACTCTCTGTAAATTACCTAAATTATACTGGCTGTGTGAGTCTGACAAATGTTCGCAATGTGGCGTATGCTGTGACGTGTTAGTGGCTGAAACATTTTTCATCTCTGTCAATTCGTGCTGTAAAGTTGACAATTTTCTACGTAATGTACGAGGTGCTTTCAAGTTCTAAGGCCTCCGATTTTTTTTCTCCAGACTGGAAGGAGATAGAAACATGCACATTGTTTTAAAATGAGGCCGCGTTCATTGTCAGTACGTCCCAGAGATGGCAGCACGTACGGCAGATGGAATTTTACCGCCAGAGGCGAGAATGAGAACTGTTTTAAATACTTAAAATGGCGACGTTTTCCTTACTTGAACAGCATGCAATCACTCGTTTTCTGAATTTGCGTGGTGTGAAACCAATTGAAATTCATCGACAGTTGAAGGAGACATATGGTGATTGAGTTATGGATGTGTCGAAAGTGCGTTCGTTTGTGCGACAGTTTAATGAAGGCAGAACATCGTGTGACAACAAACCGAAACAACCTCGGGCTTGCACAAGCCGGTCTGACGACATGATCGAGAAAGTGGAGAGAATTGTTTTGGGGGATCGCCGAATGACTGTTGAACAGATCGCCTCCAGAGTTGGCATTTCTGTGGGTTCTGTGCACACAATCCTGCATGACGACCTGAAAATGCGAAAAGTGTCATCCAGGTGGGTGCCACGAATGCTGATGGACGACCACATGGCTGCCCGTGTGGCATGTTGCGAAGTGTGGCATGTTGCGAAGCAATGTTAACGCGCAACGACAGCATGAATGGGACTTTCTTTTCGTCGGTTGTGACAATGGATGAGACGTGGGTGCCATTTTTTAATCCAGAAACAAAGCGCCAGTCAGCTCAATGGAAGCACACAGATTGACCGCCACCAAAAACATTTCGGGTAACCGCCAGTGCTGAAAAAATGATGGTGTCCATGTTCTGGGACAGCGAGTGCGTAATCCTTACCCATTGCGTTCCAAAGGGCACTACGGTAACAGGTGCATTCTACGAAAATGTTTTGAAGAACAAATTCCTTCCTGCACTGCAACAAAAAGGTCCGGGAAGGGCTGCGCGTGTGCTGTTTCACCAAGACAACGCACCCGCACATCGAGCTAACGTTACACAACTGTTTCTTCGTGATAACAACTTTGAAGTGTTCCTCATGCTCCCTACTCACCTGACCTGGCTCCTAGTGACTTTTGGCATTTTCCAACAATGAAAGACACTCTCCGTGGCCGCACATTCACCATCCGTGCTGCTATTGCCTCAGCGATTTTCCAGTGGTCAAAACAGACTCCTAAAGAAGATTTCGCCGCTGCCATGGAATCATGACGTCAGTGTTGTGAAAAATATGTACGTCTGCAGGGCGATTACGTCTAGAAGTAAAGCTAGTTTCACCGATTTCGGGTGAGTAGTTAATTAGAAAAAAAATCGGAGAACTTGAATGCACCTCGTATTATTGGACGAACCTATCTCACTGATTGTCTGCTGTAAATTTTGGAATTCGGGTGTTTGATTAAACGAAACCGGTGACGTATCGTCTGATTTGGTGTCATTATTACTTTCGGTAACGTCAATACGACTGGCCAATTCATCATATTTTTCAGTCAGTACTTTTGCCTGATCATCGTTTTTACTATCACAAGCGTTAATTTGTTTTTGTATTTTACGTGTGGCTTCGTTCAATTTTTTAACGTCTGCTTTGATGGCATCGGGATCCTGTATTGATTCCAACTTTTCAAGTCTGTTGGTCATTGTCTGAAAGTCTAATGTGTGTGTGTCTGTTTTTGTTTTAAGATCGGAGATTTCATCATGCAGTTCGGTGTTCAACTGTTTGTTTTCGTCCGATACTGTAGCAATATTGTTGTCTACGTATGTTTTAGTTTTCGTAAACAATTTACGCTTATCTTCCTGTCTCTGTGCAGTAATTATTTCCATGACTTGTCGCTTTACTTTATTCTGTTCCTGTATAAATTTACGGTAACACGTTTCACTGTTTTGTATGTGGTGATTAAAACGTTCGTCAATTTGGCTGTTGTGTTGGTCAAATTTCGCGTCTATTTTTGCATCCAGTCTGCGTGAAAGTTCTGCTGACATTTATTTAAACTCGTCGCGTAACTGTGTTGCGTTTTCAGAGCATTGTTTAGCGACTGCACTAATTTCGTCTCTAAGTATTTTAGTTGTGGCTGCATGTGTATTACTTAATTCTTGTGCCACAGATACTGTGGCACTACTGTTCCTAGCACAAGCTTTAATTTCCTCACGTAATTGTTCCTTAGTATCATGACATTGCACGGCAACGGCTGTAATCTGTTCACTAAGCTGTTTGGAATTGTTATCTAGTTTTTCATTAAGTTGTTTGTAATTGTTGTCTTGCTTATCATTCGACTGTTTAAGACTTTCACTAATTTGTTTATAGTTGTTGTCTTGTTTTTCATTAAGTTGTTTGAAGTTGTCGTCTTGTTCTTTCTTCGACTGTAGCAATATTGCCATAATTTGATCCAAGCCAAAATTAGCGACTCTATTTTCTATGCTGTTTAATGGTGTATCTATATGTGTCACGTTTTGTGTAACCATTTGGTTATTCTGTGATTCTTGAAAATGTTTGCTAATCGGATGTGCACTGTTGGTCACTACACCGGAATCAAATAAATCTGACGTATTCTGCCTACACTGTTCATTTTCGTTAGAAACATTTATCTGTTCGTTACGTAAATTTTGCAAACCGGGTGTGTCAAACTGGGCAGCGTTCATTGTATCGGAACGTGCCGCGTCATCATTTGCCGTTAAATTAAGTGTGGACATAAATGAATTTGTTTGCTCATCATCTGGAATAAAACCATTACTAGTGATCGGCACACACTGATTATCTGTAATTACGGGATCATCATTATTACACTGAATGTCGCAAGTATTATCGGTCAAATTATTCGAGTCGACTATTTCACTCATTGCACATCGCGATGTACTGTTAACAGTTTTTCGCGGCATTTTCACTAATCAAAATTAAGCACAAAATGAAACAAACACGTAGCAAAAAATGGAACAAACACAATTACAACAAAGAGCAATAAATTGCCGATGATCTGCGAAAGCAAGAGTGACAAATTAGTAAATGCGTTGCGCCAGATGCAAACTACGTTTAAGTAAATAAGAGCAGATATATGACTACTTCTCAGAGATTCACAAAGAAATACGATCCTGGCCGGTTGTCGCCTAGTGTAACCTCCCCACACGAAATTATTAAATAAATTTAAATATTAACAATGAATGTGATTCTAATTTAGTGTAACCTCTCTACAGAAATTCTTTTTCATTTATAACCTCCCTACAGAAATTGATTCACGTTTAACCTCCACACAAAATTTGTTTCTCATTTAATGTACCCACAAAATTCTTTTCTCATTTAATGTATGCTCGAAACAGAAAAATTCCTAAACCTCGTAATAAAAAATAAATTCAGTAACCTGGTAAAATTTGGACGACAGCAGTGCTGCGTCATGGCCCTGTAAGATCATTCTGAATAAAAAGCAAAAATTCTCACCTCGATAAAGTCGGCAACTATCTGCTCTTACAATAGCTCTTTTCCGGCACAGCTCTGTGCAATGCTGGCCTATACATTTGTTATTTATGAAAGGAAGCAAATGATTTTTCTTTTGCAACAATCAGAATGATCATGCATTGAAAAAAAAATTAAATTCTTTAAATTGAAATGAATGCTTGTTAGAAATTAGACAAAGATTATTATTAAGACTTTTTAAAAGATTTACATGTGAGTTTACATAATATTACTAGATGTGCGCGAGGCTGCTTTTTTTACCTTATACATTAATACTCAGGCTCCGGCACCGCTGCACCGCGACCGGCCCAGCCAACATGATACACCAGACCGGACCAGAGCAGACACACACACACACACTGGCAACAACTTACTGCTACTGCTACACAGTTTGTACAGTCAACACTGCTCTCTGGTCAGCGATTCTCTTATACCTTGCATATCACAGGCAGTGCATGAGCAATACATCGAAATTACATCTGCTCGGACCTCTTACATAAAATTACATCTGTATTACATCTGCTCGGACCTATTACAGACATCACGTTCCAAACTGAAGCGCTTAGAACCGCACGGCCACACCGGCCGGCGATGGGATTCATTTCGCGCGATCTTGGTGGGCCGTTGACATGGCGCATTGTCATCCAAAAAATTTCATCCATGAGTGGCTGCAAATGGTCTCCAGGTGACCGAACATAAGGATTACCAGTCAATGATCGGTTCAGTTGGACCAGAGGACCCAGTCCATTCCATGTAAACACAGTCCACAAAATTATGGAGCCCACACCAACTAATGGTTCAAATGGCTCTGAGCACTATGGGACTTAACTTCTAAGGTCATCAGTCCCCGAGAACTTAGAACTACTTAAACCTAACTAACCTAAGGACATCACACACATCCATGTCTGAGGCAGGATTCGAACTTGCGACCGTAGCGTTCGCGGTTCCAGACTGTAGCGCCTAGAACCGCTTGGCCACTCCGGCCAGCCCCACACCAACTAGCACAGTGCCTTGTTGATGACCAGCCATGGCTTTGTGAGGCCTACGCCACATTCGTACCCTACCATTAGTCATTACTAACTGAAATCGGGACTCATCTGACCACGCCACGATTTTCCAGTCAACTTGCGTCCGACCGATTCTATCACGACCCCATTAGATTCGCCGTAGGCGAAGTCGTGCTGTTGACAAATGGCGTCGGTCGTCTGCTGCCATAGCCCATTAACGCCAAATTTCGCCGCACTGTCGAAACCGATACCTTCGTCGTACGTCCGAAATTGATCTGTGCGGTTAATGCACGCAGTGCTGCTTGTCAGTTAGCACTGATAGCTCTACCCAAATGCTATTGCTCTCGGTCGTTAAGTGAAGGCCGTCGGCCACTGCGTTGTCGGTAGTGAGAGGTAATGCTTGAAATTTGGTATTCTCAGCACATTGACACAGTGGATCTCGCAATACTGAATAACCAAATGATTTCCGAAATGGACCGACCCATGCGTCTAGCTTCAACTACCATTCCGTATTCAGAGTCTGTTAATTTCCGTCGTGCGGCCGTATTCGCGTCGGGAATCTTTTTGTGGTGTCACCGCCAGACACCACACTTGCTAGGTGGTAGCCTTTAAATCGGCCGCGGTCCGTTAGTATACGTCGGACCCGCGTGTCGCCACTATCAGTGATTGCAGACCGAGCGCCGCCACACGGCAGGTCTAGTCTAGAGAGACTCCCTAGCACTCGCCCCAGTTTTACAGCCGACTTTGCTAGCGATGGTTCACTGACAAACTACGCTCTCATTTGCCGAGACGATAGTTAGCATAGCCTTCAGCTACGTCATTTGCTACGACCTAGCAAGGCGCCATTACCAGCTACTATTGATATTATGAATAATGTACCGTCAAGAGCGACGTTCACCATTTATGGATTAAAGTTAAGTATTCCACCATCTACGTCCGTTTTTCTAAATTCTAATTTCCTTGTCCTGTTCCAGACCTCACGTCAGCCTGCGTGAGCTAAAACGCGTGCCTTTCGGCCTCCTCTAGTAACCCGGTGTTGGCTCTCCAGCCAACCACAACACTTTTCACGTGAATCGCCTGAGTACAAATGACAGCTCCACCAATAAACTGCCTTTTTATACCTTGCGTTCGTGATAATACCGCCATTTGTGTATGCGCACATCGCTATCCCGTGACTTCTGTCACTTCAGTGTAAATACACATAGTACAAAGAGTACTCACGTTCTTTGATTTATAGCTCAAATAAACATTTACCATACTTGCATATATGTAAATGAATATTCAGACTTCCTTTCTTCCAGGAGTTATTTCAATCGTAATAAACGAATAATATTTTTATAATACTTTGCGAGTGTCATAGCAGAGGTGAATATAATGTAAAATGTTATATGATCCTTGCGGCAGTTACCATCGTGTTAAATTAGATCTCTGTAAACTGAGTACCTAATTTATGAGCTTGTTAATATCTCACGTAATTATTATTAAAACCTTCTGCAAATATTTTCTTCAAAATATAATTTCTGAAGACTACATGGATCTGAGCGCTATCTTCAATTTTGAAACTTCCTGGCCGATTAAAACTGTATGCCGGACAGAGACTCGAACTTGGGACCTATGCTTTCGAGGATAATTACTCCCTACCATCTTTTTTCCCGTTGTTGTTCGTTGCTTTTGGTCGTTGCGGACGTTACATGACATCCGTTCAAGTCCGTTTGTTCATCCTTCCACTCAGTTTTTTTATTGCAGAGGGCAACCATCTGTCTGACCGAAAACGCTGATCTACCGTGCCGGCGGTACCTCATCTCCTACTTTCCAAACTTCGCAGGAGAGCTTCTGTGAAATTTGGAAAGTAGGAGACGAGGTACTGGCGGAAGTAAAGCTGTGAGGACGGGCCGTGAGTCGTGCTTGGGTAGCTCATATAGTAGAGCTCTTGCGCATAAAAGGCAAAGGTCCCGAGTTCGAGTCTCGGTCCGGCAACAGTTTTAATCTGCCAGGAAGTTTCATATCAGCGCACACTCCAATGCAGAGTGAAAATCTCATTCTGTGATCTTCAATTTTTCTTATTTTTCCAAATACACTGTATAATAAATTAAAGAATCCCTTTCCGGGACCCCGTAATTGTTTCCCATTGTGACCTAGAAGTTTGATATTGGGTTAAAGGTGCTTGCAACCTTCCACTAAATGATGCAAAAACGTGGAAGCCTGCGACGTCGCCCTGGGGCTTGCCGGATCTTCAAACAGCAAGATGTCGGCACAGGCGAAAAAAAAAAAAAAAAAAAAAAAAAAAAAAAAAAAAAAAAAAAAAAGAGAGAGAGAGAAAAAAGACCAAAGCTGAAAACTTCACGCGAGGCGCAAGGTGGTAAAGATGTCAGCTTGACACCAAATTTCAGCACAACTTTGCCCAACGCCACCGTGGACATGCTTCTCGATGGAAAGGTCGTCACATCCCCTCTTACCATATTTCACCACTTCTTTTGACCCCTCAGCAATGAAGGCTAGACCAGCTACCCTCAGCGTTAAAACCACGTGATTTTCTTGAGGAGACGTTGACTCCCACACCATTCGAGGTCGAAATTCACAGACAGCAACAGGACGATGTTCTGGACAATCTTTGACACTGCTGACAGCCCACAGGCGCTTAAATCCTCCTCGACGAACATGGTGCGCCAGCAATTTTACAGCAATTTTTTTCTCTGATGTATAATGTGGAATCACTAGGGACCGCTGAAAGCTATTTGACGACATTTTAATACGATTTGAAGCATCAAGGCACCTATGCTTTTTCAGCCCTCTTGTTCTGCACCTTCTTGTGGCGTGATTACAGTAGTGTACGAGATCGACACATGCGTGATTAGAACCACAAATGTTCCCTGAGATCCTCGGTGCCACCCGCCCATGTTTGTTGAGCATTTTATAAAGTACTTGTGTACAGAGAGAACCTGTGAGGGAGTCCTAAGCGCCTGTAGGTAGGCATGCAGGGTTGGAGGGATTGCCGGACATTTGCCACGCCGGACATTTGCCACACTTGCCCCTTATCCAGGTAGCGATCCCTCAGGTAAGGGACGCCCTTCCTCGTACTACTTCTGTCCGCTTTCAAACCGCCGTCTCCACATCTTACTCGATACAACCAGTACGTAAGGGACCTTCTTCTTCGACATCTTGGCCAAATACAGAGCTTCTTTTCCGAAATCGAAATATTTATAACTTTTGGGAAACGAAAGCAATACCCACGGTTATGTCAGATCGTAATTAGTTCTGCCAAGTATAAATATAGATCTCTCTGTCTGTACGGTAGCTTCCTTTCACGCTTACTGCTTACGATAGAAACAGTCCATCGCCATGGGAGCAACAAGAAAGGAACGATGTAAAGAGAATGCGAATGTACGCTAATCATTTCTTTTTGATCACTGCGTTTGTGCCTACTTCAATTACTACAACTGCATGACAAAAAGACAACAAGAAAAGAAGAAATGGGTATGTGAGTGTTTGAAAAAAAAGAACGACATACTCCATATTAATTTACTCTCTAAAATACGACATCCTTTGCGGTGAAACATTAGTTAATAGTGTGTGGCGGGACAATGTTCAAAACATGACTGAAAATACGTTCACCAAATAGAGATAAGAGCATCTATGACTGACATGTCGTCTAAAGTCGACGTACAGTTTTAAAATGTTAGAAATAAGGAAATGAAGTAATACAGAATGCTATGTTTGTAACGTACATTGTTGTTCTACATTATTTAGCTCTGGTATTCACAGGGTCACAAAGAAAACATCCTAGGTTTTGGAGGGAAAAGCCGTAACTGTAATGATCTGCACGACAACAGAAACAAGAAGCACAACTTAAGGAAAAATAATGTAATCTGTGTTGCAGCTCACAAGCGACATTGAAGCAGATAGTTCCTGTGACATAGTATGGGGAAAGGTTATATTCGACAACCGGAATAAATTAATAACTGGCTCCTTTTACCGACCTCCGCTCTCAGATGAAACAGTTGCTGAACAGTTCAAAGAAAATTTGAGTCTCATCACAAATAGGTACCCTACTCATACAACCATAGTTGGCAGTGACTTCAATCTACCTTCCGTATGTTGACAAAAATACATTTTCAGACCCTCTTGTAGATAGAAAACAAGTACTGTAATTGTTGTAAATGATTTTTTTTAATAATTATTTTGAAGAATTAGTTCATGAGGTCATTCAAATTTTAAAAGGTTACGAAAACACACTTGACCTCTTAGCCACAAATAATCCTGAACATGACGACGGATACAGGGATTAGTGAACACACAGTCGTAGCGAGGCTTACTTCCGTAACAAAGAAATTCACCAAACCTAACGCGAAACATATCTATTTATAAATGCAACTAAAAATTAAGTTGACGTCTTTCTAAGAGACAGTCTCCAATCCTTCCAAACTATGTAAGGGAAGACCATATGTGGCTGAAGTTCAAAGAAATAGTATCAACAGCACTCGAGAGATTCATACCAAATAAATTAATAAAAGACGGAACAGATCCCCCACGGTACACAAAACACGACAGAAAGCTGCTGCAGGAGCACCGTAAAAGGCAAGTATAATTTAGATGAACGCAAAATCTCTAAGATCGGCGAAGTTTTACTGAGGCTCGAAATTTGGTGCGGATTTCAATGCGAGACGCATATAATAGTTTCCACAACGAAACTCTCTCTAGACATGTGGCGGAAAATCCAAAGAGATTCTGGTGCTATGTTAAGTAACCGAGCGAAAACGCTCAGTAGGCGTTGGAGAGGAAGAGGAGGAGGGGGAGACAAGGGATCCAATCCTTCGGAGCAGGTAAAATCGTGGCAAATGTCGAGCATGGCAAATGTCCGCACACAGTTGGAGGCGTGTCAAGCGGTTGTCTGCCTGCTGGTATCTATCATTCTCGTCACGAATTTTCTCTGTACAGGTACATTTTTAAAATGCTCAGCAAATATAGGGGATTGACATTCAGGATGTTGCCTAAGTGGGGGGTATTAGAGGGACCCTTTGCAGTGCAGAGTAAATCATGCATATCTAAATGTCACACGACAGTGGGGGGTATTAAAGAAACCCTTTGCTGTTTTACTCATGCATGTCTCAATGTCACACCCCAGTGGGTGGTATTAGAGGGACCCTTTGCTGTTTTACTCATGCATGGTTCAATGTCACACCCCAGTGGGAGGTATTAGAGGGACCCTTTGCTGTTTTACTCACGCATGGCTCAATGTCACACCCCAGTGGGGGGTATTAGAGGGACCCTTTGCTCTTTTACTCACGCATGTCTCACTGTCACACCCCAGTGGGGGTATGAGAGGGATCCTTTGCTCTTTTACTCATGCATGTCTCTATGTCACACCCCAGTGGAGGGTATTAGAGGGACCCTTTGCTGCTTCACTCATGCATGGCTCAATGTCACACCCCAGTGGGGGGTATTAGAGGGACCCTTTGCTGTTCTACTCAAGCATGTCTCAATGTCACACCCCAGTGGGGGTATTAGAGGGACCGTATGCTGTTTTACTCACCCATGTCTCAATGTCACACCTTAGTGGGGGGTATTAGAGGGACCCTTTGCTGTTGTACTCATGCATATCTCAATGTCACACCCCAGTGGGGGTCTTAGAGGGACCCTTTCCTGTTTTACCAATGCATGTCTCAATGTCACACCCCAGTGGGGGGTATTAGGGGGACCCTTTGCTGTTTTACTCACACATGTCTCAATGTCACACCCCAGTGGGGGGTATTAGAGGGACCCTCTGGTCTTTTACTCATGCATGGCTCAATGTCACACCCCAGTGGGGGGTATTAGAGGGACCCTATGCTGTTTTACTCACGCATGGCTCAGTGTCATACCCCAGTGGGGGGTATTGGAGGGACCCTTTGCTGTTGTACTCATGCATGTCTCAATGTCACACCCCAGTGGGGGTCTTAGAGGAACCCTTTGCTGTTTTACTAATGCATGTCTCAATGTCACACCCCAGTGGGGGGTATTAGAGGGACCCATTGCTGTTTTACTCACACATGTCTCAATGTCACACCCCAGTGGGGGATATTAGAGGGACCCTCTGGTCTTTTACTCACGCATGGCTCAATGTCACACCCCAGTGGGGGGTATTAGAGGGACCCTATGATGTTTTACTCACGCATGGCTCAGTGTCATACCCCAGTGGGGGGTATTAGAGGGACCCTTTGCTGTTCGACTCACGCATGGCTCAATGTCACACCCCAGTGGGGGGTATTAGAGGGCCCTTTGGTGTTCTACTCCAGCATGTCACAATGTCACACCCCAGTGGGGGTTATTAGAGGGACTGTTTGCTGATCTACTCATGCATGGCTCAATGTCACACCCCAGTGGGGGGTATTAGAGGGACCCTTTGCTGTTTTACTGATGCATGTCTCAATGTCACACACCAGTGGGGGGTATTATAGGGACCCTTTGCTGTTTTACTCATGCTTGTCTCAATGTCACACCCCAGTGGGGCATATTAGAGGGACCATTTGCTGTTTTACTCACACATGTCTCAATGTCACACCCCACTGGGGGGTATTAGAGGTACCCTTTGCTGTTCTACTCACGCATGTCTCAATGTCACACCCCAGTGGGGGGCATTAGAGGTATCCTTTACTGTTCTACTCACGCATGTCTCAATGTCACACCTCAGTGGGGGGTATTAGAGGGACCCTTTGCTGTTTTACTAATGCATGTCTCAATGTCACACCCCAGTGTGGGGTATTAGCGGGACCCTTTGCTGTTTTAGTCACGCATGTCTCAATGTCACACCCCAGTGGGGGGTATTAGAGGGACCCTTTGCTGTTTTACTTTTATTATTTTCTTTTATTTTCTAGGAGCTTTTTGCGATGTGGGGGAGTAGCCATGTATGTGAAGAACGGTATCCCATTTGTGTCAAATGATGTTTCAAAGTACTGCACTGAAAAGGTGTTTGAATGTTGTGCAGGTGTGGTTAAATTTAGTGGAGCTAAACTTCTTACTGTTGTTATTTATAGATCCACAGACTCCGATTTCACAACATTTTTGCTAAAGCTAGAGGAGGTTCTTGGTTCACTTTATAGGATATACAGAAAGTTAGTTATATGTGGTGACTTCAATATAAATTGTATAAGTGATTGTGCAAGGAAAAGGATGCTGGTAGACCTCCTTAATTCCTATAATCTTATGCAAATTGTATTCTTTCCAACGATAGTGCAAGGGAACAGTAGAACAACCATAGACAATATTTTTGTTCATTCGTCATTACTAGAAGGGCATTCTGTTAGCAAAATGGTGAATGGCCTTTCAGATCATGATGCACAAATTTTAAGTCTAAAAGATTTTTGTGCTGCTACACATGTTAAATATAGTTACCAATTTTTTAGGAAAGCTGATCCAGTTGCTGTAGAGACTTTTGTAAACCTTATCAAGGAACAAGAGTGGCAAGATGTTTATAGCCTGATACAGCAGACGATAAATATAATGCTTTCCTCAAGACTTTTCTGGTGCTCTTTGAAAGTTGCTTTCCGTTAGAACGTTCAAAACAGGGTACTAGCACAAACAGGCAGCCTGGGTGGCTGACTAAAGGTATAAGAATATCTTGTAGATCAAATTGGCATTTATATCAAAACGTTAGAAACAGTCACAATCTAAATGCAGTAGCCCATTACAAACAGTATTGTAAGTTGCTTAAAAAAGTTATTAGGAAGGCAAAAAGTATGTGGTATGCCGATAGAATAGCTAAGTCTCAGGATAAAATTAAAACCATATTGTCAGTCGTAAAGGAAGTGGCTGGTCTGCAGAGACAGGTCGAGGATATACACTCCTGGAAATGGAAAAAAGAACACATTGACACCGGTGTGTCAGACCCACCATACTTGCTCCGGACACTGCGAGAGGGCTGTACAAGCAATGATCACACGCACGGCACAGCGGACACACCAGGAACCGCGGTGTTGGCCGTCGAATGGCGCTAGCTGCGCAGCATTTGTGCACCGCCGCCGTCAGTGTCAGCCAGTTTGCCGTGGCATACGGAGCTCCATCGCAGGGGAACTTGCTGTTCCAACAGGACAATGCACGTCCGGATGTATCCCGTGCCACCCAACGTGCTCTAGAAGGTGTAAGTCAACTACCCTGGCCAGCAAGATCTCCGGATCTGTCCCCCATTGAGCATGTTTGGGACTGGATGAAGCGTCGTCTCACGCGGTCTGCACGTCCAGCACGAACGCTGGTCCAACTGAGGCGCCAGGTGGAAATGGTATGGCAAGCCGTTCCACAGGACCACATCCAGCATCTCTACGATCGTCTCCATGGGAGAATAGCAGCCTGCATTGCTGCGAAAGGTGGATATACACTGTACTAGTGCCGACATTGTGCATGCTCTGTTGCCTGTGTCTATGTGCCTGTGGTTCTGTCAGTGTGATCATGTGATGTATCTGACCCCAGGAATGTGTCAATAAAGTTTCCCCTTCCTGGGACAATGAATTCACGGTGTTCTTATTTCAATTTCCAGGAGTGTAGAATCAGTGCATAGTGGGAATGTCCGTGCTACGCATATATGTGCAGTATTTAATAATCACTTTCTGAATATAGCAGGTGAACTAAATAGAAACCTAGTCCCAACATGGAATCATATAGCGCTCGTAGAAAAAAGTGTTCCGAGACTGTTACCTGAAATGCTCCACCATGATACTGACAAGAGGGAGATTGAGTTAATAATTAAATCACTAAAGACCAAGAACTCTCATGGATATGACGGGGTATCTAGCAGAATACTGAAGTATTGTTCCATGTATGTTAGCCCAGTACTTAGCCATATCTGTAACTTTTCCTTTAGGAGTGGTCGGTTTCCTGACCGATTAAAGTACTCGGTAGTGAAGCCACTTTATAAAAAGGGAGACAGGGATAATGTTGATAATTATAAACATATTTCTATGCCATCGGTGTTTGCTAAAGTTATTGAGAGGGTTGTATATACAAGGCTATTGCAGCATTTAAATTCACATAATTTGCTGTCAAATGTACAGTTTGGTTTTAGAAATGGCTTAACAACTGAAAATGCTATAGTCTCTTTTCTCTGTGAGGTTTTGGACGGATTAAATAAAAGGTTGCGAACGTTAGGTGTTTTCTTTGATTTAACGAAGGCTTTTGACTGTGTTGACCACAAAATATTACAGCAGAAGTTGGAACATTATGGAATAAGGGGAGTAGCTTACAATTGGTTCGCCTCTTACTTTAAGAACAGAAAGCAGAAGATAATTCTCCGCAATATTGAGAGTGGTAACGATGTTCAGTCCCAATGGGGCACTGTTAAATGGGGCGTTCCCCAAGGATCGGTCCTGGGGCCACTGCTGTTTCTTATTTATATAAATGATATGGCTTCTAGTATTACCGGTGATTCAAAAATATTTCTGTTTGCTGATGACACCAGCTTGGTAGTGAAGGATCTTGTGTGTAATATTGGAACATTATCAAATAATGTAGTTCTTGAAATAAGTTCATGGCTTGTGGAAAATAATTTGATGCTAAATCACAGTAACACTCAGTTCTTACAGTTTCTAACTCACAATTCAACAAGAACTGATATTTTAATCAGACAGAATGGGCATGTTATAAGCGAGATGGAACAGTTCAAGTTCCTAGACGTACGGATAGATAGTAAGCTGTTGTGGAAAGCACATGTTCAGGATCTTGTTCAGAAACTAAATGCCACTTTATTTACCATTAGAACAGTATCTGAAATAAGTGACATTTCAACACGAAAAGTGGTCTACTTCGCATATTTTCATACGCTTATGTCATATGGTATTATTTTTTGGGGTAATTCTTCTGATTCAAAAAGGGTATTTTTGGCTCAAAAACGGGCTGTTCGAACTGTGTGGTGTAAGTTCGAAAACCTCTTGTCGACCCCTATTCAATAGTCTGGGAATTTTGACATTGCCCTCACAGTATATATTTTCTTTAATGTCGTTTGTTGTTAGCAATATTAGCTTTATCCCAAGAGTTAGCAGCTTTCACTCATTTAATACTAGGCAGAAATCAAATCTGCATTTGGAATGCACTTCCTTGACTCTTGTGCAGAAAGGAGGGCAGTATTCTGCTGCATCCATTTTCAATAAGCTACCACAAGAACTCAAAAATCTTAGCAGTAGCCCAAACTCATTTAAGTCTAAACTGAAGAGTTTCCTCATGGCTCACTCCTTCTATTCTGTCAAGGAGCTCCTGGAAGAGCTAAAAAATTAAGCAAATTCCAGTGTTACATTCTTGATTTTTTTTTAAAACTAACGATGTGTCGCCTGAATATTTTTCTTATATTTCATTTTATCTGTTTCTACAATCTACAACTGAATAAGTTACTTATATTTCATTTTATCTGTTTCTACAATCGTGTTATAATTTCATATATTGACTCGTACCATGACCATGGAGACTTCTCCGTAATGTGGTCCCACAGAACAATAAATAAATAAATAAAATAAATAAAAAAGTGGGGGGTATTAGAGGTACCCTTTGCTGTTTTACTCACGTATGTCTCAATGTCACACCACAGTGGGGGGTATTAGAGGTACTCTTTGCTGTTCTACTTACTTATGGCTCAATGTCACACCCCAGTGGAGGGTATTAGAGGGACCCTTTGTTGTTTTACTCACGCATGTCTCAATGTCACACACTAGTGGGGGGTATAAGAGGGACCCTTTGCTGTTTTACTCATGCATGTCTCAATGTCACACCACAGTGGGGGGTATTAGAGGGACCCTTTGCTGCTTTACTCACGCATAGCTCAATGTCACACCCCAGTGGGGCGTATTAGAGGGACCCTTTGCTGTTCTACTAACGCATGTCTCAATGTCGCACCCCAGTGGGGGCTATTAGAGGGACCCTTTCCTGTTCTACTCACGCATGTCTCAATGTCACACCTGAGTGGGGGGTATTAGAGGGACCCTTTGCTGTTCTACTCACGCATGTCTCAATGTCACACCTCAGTGGGGGGTATTAGAGGGACCCTTTGCTGTTTTACTCATGCATGTCTCAATGTCACACCCAAGTGGGGGGTATTAGAGGGACCCTTTGCTGTTTTACTCATGCATGTGTCATTGTCACACTACAGTGGGGGGTATTAGAGGGACCCTTTGTTGTTTTACGCATGGCTCAATGTCACACCCCAGTGGCGGGTATTAGAGGGACCCTTTGCTGTTTTACTCACGCATGGCTCAATGTCACACCCCAGTGGGGGCTATTAGAGGGACCCTTTGCTGTTCCACTCATGCATGTCTCAATGTCACACCCTAGTGGGGGGTATTAGAGGGACCCTTTGCTGTTTTACTCATGCATGTCTCAATGTCACACCTCAGTGGGGGCTATTAGAGGGACCCTTTGCTGTTCTACTCACGCATGTCTCAATGTCACACCTCAGTGGGGGGTATTAGAGGGACCCTTTGCTGTTATACTCATGCAAGGCTCAATGTCACCACCCAGTGGGGGGTATTAGAGGGACCCTTTGGTGTTTTACTCACATATGGCTCAATGTCACACCCCAGTGGGGGGTATTATAGGGACCCTTTGCTGTTTTACTAACGCATGTCTCAATGTCACACCTCAGTGGGGGGTATTAGAGGGACCCTTTGCTGTTTTACTTACGTATGGCTCAATGTCACACCCTGGTGGAGGGTATTAGAGGGACCCTTTGCCGTTCTACTCACTCATGTCTCAATGTCACACCCCTCTGTAATTACGCCACAGGAGGGTGTGAAACAGGAGGGCGGTAAAACCATAATCACCCTCTGCTTCTTCGGATCGCATTATAATTTTGTCGAACGGTTTCCAGCGGTCCCCACTGGTTCCACACTCTACACCAGAGTAAAATTTGTGGTCACACTGCACACCAAAGGCGTGTGATTACGTTCATTTCGCTTGCTGGCCCACGATGCTGTAAGCATCCACTGGTTATCGTCAGTATCAGATATTGTCAAAAACGTCGTCCGGTTGCTCGTCGCACTGCGAACTTTGTGTTCGAACTTGATATGTTGTGGGAATCAACGCCTCAAGGAAAGAGGTGGCGCTCTTTATGCAATTCCCCGAGACCTTTCGTATCGATTCTGAGCGTCGGTGCGTCTGAAATGTTTTCCTCGTCACCCGTAAGAAAGCCGCGTGATTTCAACGCTTCGCGGTTGTGGACTCCATCGAGGAGGCTTCAAAAGCAGGCTGAAACGTGTGTACGAGGGCATGCGACGACGTTCCTATCATTCGACACGTACAAGGTGGCGTTAAGTATACTTGTGGTGAAATTTGGTGACGATGTGACATCATTAACCCACCCTAATTGTGTTGCACTGTTCTTGGAATAGGTACCTTCGATACCTTTATACGCTTTTCTTGGCAGAACTGAAAAGATAGTTATATTATCTATTCTGTTTAGGACACATATATATTTACTATCAAAAACAGTCTTGATCACCATTTTTTTTATTACAGTGACCGGTTTCGACCACTACTGTGGTCATCTTCAGACCTACAAATCGTATACAAAGCTTTAATTAGAGGGCTACACACATTAAAGAAAATACATAAAGTTATAAAGCTATAAAACGATGAATTACCAATGAGTCACATGATTCATTATTCATTGTTTGTTAAATGATATTTTGGAATTAAGTTTCATAATTTTAATGTGTAACCCTCTAAACTTCTTGTAATCTCCCAATACCTGACTTGGCAATAAATTAATTACTTTTGAATACATTGTGGAAGTGAACAGTGATCATTGTTCACTCCCACAATGTATTCAAATGTAATTGACATATATATTTCTTTTTCTTTCCTTCTTTTAATTATTCCTCTGATCTGCACTTTTTTCCTTCAGAATATGATTAGATACACTTTTCTCTTGCCATTCATTAAATACAATAAAGAGACAAACATCAAATATTTTAGATTGAAGCAAAAGAAATCCATTTATTTAACATTTCCCTTACAGCACCCGAACTTGCAATTCACCATCCATAAAACCCCATTACCCGTGCGCTTGGTCTGATGTGAAACATTCATGATAACAAAAATTAATAAAACAAAAATCATTACTGGCTAACGCCACATTTTACTACAACAAAAATAGTTTTTTACCACTTCAGGCTTTAGCTTCCTATCTAAACAACTTCTCAGGCTACTTTATACGGTACACAGATGGTCCCATGTTCCAGATCATATAAATATGATAGTGGTGTTCGTATTTTGAGACTACATTTGCTTGCAACCGTTGCTCACTAAACGTTAATTCAAGAGTGTGTATGAAATACCGGGTGATCAAAAAGTCAGTATAAATTTGAAAACTTAATAAATCACGGAACAATGTAGATAGAGACGTAAAAATTGACACACATGTTTGGAATGACATGGGGTTTTATTAGAACCAAAAAAAATACAAATGTTCAAAAAATGTCCGACAGATGGCGCTTCATCTAATCAGAATAGCAATAATTAGCATAACAAAGTAAGACAAAGCAAAGATGATGTTCTTTACAGGAAATGCTCAATATGCCCACATCTAATCAGAATAGCAATAATTAGCATAACAAAGTAAGACAAAGCAAAGATGATGTTCTTTACAGGAAATGCTCAATATGCCCACCATCATTCCTCAACAATAGCTGTAGTCGAGGAATAATGTTGTGAACAGCACTGTAAAGTATGTCCGGAGTCATGGTGAGGCATTGGCGTCGGATGTTCATCATTCCTAGAGATGTCGGTCAATCACGATACACTTGCGACTTCAGGTAACCCCAAAGCCAATAATCGCACGGACTGAGGTCTGGGGACCTGGGAGGTCAAGCATGACGAAAGTGGCGACTGAGCACACGATCATCACCAAACGATGCGCGCAAGAGATCTTTCACGTGCCATCTGTTGGACATTTTGTGAACTTCTTTTTTTTTCTAATAAAATCCCATGTCATTCCAAACATGTGTGTCAATTTATACCTCTCTATCTACATTATTCCGTGGTTTATTAAGTTTTCAAATTTATACTGACTTTTTGTTCACCCTGTATATTACCAGCTAAAGATTCGTAATAGCTCGTTTCCTAATGACCACAATCGGTAGGAAAATAACTGTCCCTACTGTACAGAATTCTGGGGTGCACTCAGCCTCGTGATGGCAATTGAGGAGCTACTCGACCGAATAGTAGCGGCTTCGGTCAAGAATGCCATCATAACAACCGGGAGAGCGGTGTGCTGACCCCAAGCCCCTCCTATCCGCATCCTCTGAGGATGACACGGCGGTCGGCTGGTCCCGGTAGGGCACTCGTGGCCTGAAGACGGGGTGCTACTGTACAGAATTCTACTGAAACTCTACATCGAATTACCAGAGCCGACGGATACTTATCTACTCACCCGACAGATTCAAATTCTCAATACGGTATTCGAACACTCCACGCAACTGCTCAGCATGAATTATGCCCACCAACAAACTAAAACAATTTTCATGCAAAATGAATAGCGCTTTTGCATCTGCTACGTTATTCATGCTGCGCATTAATAAAAAAAAAAGTTCAAATGTGTGTGAAATCTTATAGGACTTAACTGCTAAGGTCATCGGTCCCTAAGCTTACACACTACTTAACCTAAATTATCCTAAGGACAACACACACACACCCATGCCCGAGGGAGGACTCTAACCTCCGCCGGGACTAGCCGCACAGTCCATGACTTATTATTGTTATTATTGTTTTATTAGTATACTTACAGCTCTCACTCCCGGCAACTGGTTGCATAGTTGCATAGTACTCTAGGTTCGGCCCAGCTTTTCTGTGTGCGAGTGGGCCCGTGTGAATTTCTATTAGCTTTCACCTCTGTTAAGTGTGGGTGTCATCTGCAGATATTTCGAGAATCTCCATACTTATTCCACCACCCCATCCAACTAAAACAATCACAAACCATACGACACATAATTTCAGTGCATAGTGTCTCCTTACGTACGTAAAATAGTGTGATGTGTATAATCGCGACGTGCCCACATGTTCTTCAGCGTCACAACATCCATAAATACCCCCAAATAATGAGTAACAGTAAACTGCATACACTTTCAGTACGCTAAAAGGAACGTATAAGTCGTTAATGATATACCATTATTTTACAAAAGAAAACTGAGAACTTTCTGAAAGGTATATGGTGTGACAAAAAGAAATGATTCCTACTATTCAGGGTGAATCACCTAAAACTTGCCCCACAAATACTGCGAAAATGCACGGTTTTCACAGAATGGATTGGTAGGCAGGGGCTCATACTGTTAGCCAGTACACAGATTGTAATAATACTTAGAAAGTGTATTTTTGGTGTAAACATACACTTTTTAAATGGGACAATGCCTATTGACTTCAGCAAACTAAAGGTAGGGTAAATTAGAATGTCAATGGTGCTTCTTACAGGAGTCTACAGCGAGTCGTTTACAAGGTATCGTATTTTAAAAGGTCTCCACCTCGATGCTTGTTCGTGTGATTCAACCTGCGTAATTGTTAGGTACGATGCTGTTGCGTTTGCTTACAGTGTGTCCTCGAGTGCATTGCGACTTGCTAGTCAGTTAGTGTGTTACAGTCTAAGCAGCAGGTCGTGAGTCGACGATAGGATTTGCCAAGGCAGAAAAAGGTGACGTGCTCATAATATATGGAGAGTGTAGGAAAAAATACAGTTCGTTCTTCTATAGCGTAGGCGGCGAAATACACCAATAGACGTCAACCATCTCGACAAACGTCTTCAAGTAATTAAGTGGACGTGGTAATCTCACACTTTGACAATGTAACAGTAGGCACACCAGGTCTTTGGCACGACACTATCGATTACCCGGCTGTACTAGGCTCTTTGTCCCTGTTGTGATCTCGGAGGTGTTTCGCGCTCGCGGCAGTTGGTATTGGTCTCGCTAAGAGGCGCAAGGACGTGCTTGCGTGGGCGAAAGAGGAAAACAGATTTGTTCGGCCAGCAGCGGCACGGCGGGTCTACCTCGTAAGACGGTCACTAGTTTGTGGTGGACCTTCCTGATGTCAACTCTGAGCACTGTTCGTCGGATTTCCTTGGTGCCTGTTTTCTCGGAGAGACCCATCCCTAGAGACCATCTCGAACAACGCTCTCCATCGAAGGTGTAAGTGATTTTGGTGCCTCCGTTTCATTGAACCATTTGCGTTGCAGCGAGTGTACTTGTTGCTTGGTTGCCCTAATGTAAGCGTTGTTGAAGTAAGAGCAGCCGGCAAATGTGCGACCTCATGGAGACCAGCAGTTACTATTTCTGTGTAATAATCCGCTGACTGGATTACTATTACGAAGCTGATTAGCACGAAGGTGTGTGTGTTATATTTTGTGTTTTTGGGATAGTATCCAAAAGTTTATGTATTGCCTGTATGAGATTTTCAGTGTATTTTGATTGCCATCAAATCGACGTCACTTGTATATTGCTGTAAAATTTGGGTCACTTATATACGTGCGTTTATTTGAAAGCACTCACTCGGTTATTTGTAAAGACTCGTATTCTGTAAAGCTAATCATTTATGCGTAGTTCCTTGATATACGTGCATTTATTTGAATGCACTCACTCAGTGTTAGTAAAAGAGCAACTGATTCTTCATTTATATTGTTATTTATTGATCTCTTAACTTATATTAATTGATGGCTGGTTGGTCTTTGCCGTGTCTTCTGCGATCTGTTTGTGTTCCAGTTTTCTCCGCGTTCGAGTGCGTGGGAGCGGCGCCACGTTTCGCTTCGGTGCACAGAAGCTGTGACCTGACGTCTAATGAGAAGTGACTCCCGGTTGGGCCCCGGCGGTTAGGTCTTGCTTTCGTCGGCTGGTCTGCTGCATCCAGCATTTTAACTTAAGTCGCCTTTTGACCAAGGCAGCCTGGCGTCACCTCCCGTTTGGTAAACATTTTAAGTGTTTCATGTAAATTTTTTTAAAATAAGGTCTTTCTTATTTTCTTGGGTATGAATTGTATTAATTTTTTACTTGTTCTGCTGCCTGTGTTATTTGGGTTGTTAACGAACTGATGTGCGTTTCATAAATCACTTTCATATTGCAAATTATTGCTCTTTAAAAATATATATGTGCTACATTTCTTTAAATCACCTCCAGATTGTGATTTATTGTTCTTTTCAGTATTGAAATCATTGTTGCTCATTTCTTTAAGTCAGTTTTGTAATTTTAATTGGCTGACTTGCTTAAGAAGCAAGTTATCTGTGATATTCTGGTATTGTTTTAAAGATGGCCACGTGTTGATTGTCTCATAGCTGTTTTATAAATATTGTCTTTGAATAAATGGTTAATTTATTGATTAGGTTGTTGTTATTGTATTTCAGGATTGACATTATAGGGGCCTTGACCTTCCATGCTAAGGGAACCCCTCATCCCGACTTCCTCAGTCACAGACAGAAGAGGGGGAAATTAATGTTCTCGCTGCTGTTGAAATTGATATACACGTTAGCTGCTGCACAATCGCACGAGGAACTGGCACGTATCAGTCAAGTGTCCTACACATCTCCATCGACAAAGGTTCTATCCTTATCACTTCTGACTCCTTCAAGATCTAGGTGAAAATGATTATGAGAATCGTGTTAACTTCTGTACATGGGTACTATGGCAGCTACTTCAGTTGTATCATGTATCGTGTTTAGTGATGAAGACACAGATAAACTGCTTAAACATGCACTATAGGTCTGGTGACAATCCCCGTTGGCTTCAGCGGGTGGAATGTCAGCGTCCATTGAGAGTAAACATGTAGTGTGGTGTAGTGAGCCATTGGCTCACAGGCCCGTCCTTCATAGACGGAACACTGAAGACGTACAAGTATCGCAACCTCCTAACAGACCATCTTCAACAGACGCTAAAAGACGTTCCTCTGCAGACTAGGAGGAACCTGTCGTACCAACATGATGGCTGTCCGGCCCATACTATTCACGAATTGAAACTTCCTGGCACATTAAAACTGTGTGCCCGACCGAGACTCGAACTCTGGACTTTTGCCTTTCGCGTGAAAGTGCTCTACCAATCACGAATTGTTTCAAAAACGTTAGATTGGACGCAGAGTACTTGTACCTTGGCCGGCCCATTCCCCGCGTTTGATGCCTATAGACCTTTTTCTATGGGGAAGCTGAGAGACGCGGTGAGCAAAGACATGCAGAGACTACACTCGATGACATGCAACGACGTATTACTGCAGCTCTCTCGGACGTCTCCGCTGAAACGCTAGCACGTGTGCAGCTGTCGTTCCATAGCAGACCGGAAGCGTATATTGACGTTGGCGGTGGTCATTTTGAACACAACCTGTGATGGTCAGTTGTCTTGTTACTGGTGAGAATCCACATAACTAGTGTACGCCATTGTGTTGTTCCTTATTGTGTGCTACCACACGTATTGTACAACTGACGGTGTGGGAAAATTTCAAAACACGATATCTCATAAACCACTCGCACTAGAATCTTGAAACAGACACTCTGATATTCTAATTTAACCTACTTTTAGTTTCTTAAAGTCAACAGTTACTATTCTACACTCATGCTCATAAATTAAGGATAATGCTGCTACATGGTGGGCGGTTTGCGGGTTTAAATCACCTCGGGGTATGACCATGCGGTGCATTTGACCTGCGGTTGTCTCATGGAGGCGCTGGCAGCAGTCCACATACGCAGAGTATGTTGGTGCATGACAGAGTACGGTGCAGCGAGTAAGTGTGCAGACGTTTTCAGACGTGCTAAGGGTGACTGTGTGTTGAAAATGGCTCAAAGAACACATATTGACGACGTTATTAGGGGTAGAATACTAGGGCGACTCGAGGCTGGTCAAACATAGTAGGTCGTAGTACGGGACCTCCGTGTGCGACAAAGTGTGATATCAAAATTATGGCAACAATTCCAGCAGACAGGAAACGCGTCCAGGCATTACAGTACGGGGCGTCCGCAGTGTACAGCACCACAAGAAGACCGATATCTCACCATCAGTGCCCGCAGAGGGCCACGGAGTACTGCAGGTAGCCTTGCTCGGGACCTTACCGCAGCCACTGGAACAGTTGTCTCCAGATACACAGTCTAAACACAACTGAAGATACATGGTTTATTCGCCAGGAGACCAGCAAGGTGCATTCTACTGATCCCTGGTCACAGGAGAGACCCTAAAGCCTGGTGTTAAGAGCACAGTAGTTGGTCATTGGAACAGTGGTCCCAGGTTATGTTCACGGACGAGTCCAGGTATAGTCTGAACAGTGATTCTCGCCGGTTTTTCATCTGGTGTGAACCAGGAACCAGATACCAACCCCTTAATGTCCTTGAAAGGGACCTGCATGCAGGTAGTGTTTTGATGATGTAGGGTGGGATTATGATTGGTGCACGTGCACCCCTGCATGTCTTTGACAAAGGAACTGTAACAGGTCAGGTGTATAGGGACGTCGTTTTGCACCAGTATGTCCGCCTTTTCAGGGGTTCAGTGGGTCCCACCTTCCTCCTGATGGATGATAACGCACGGCCCCACCGAGCTGCCATCGTGGAGGAGTACTTTGAAACAGAAGATATCAGGCGAATGGAGTGGCCTGCCTGTTCTCCAGACCTACACCCCATCGAGCACGTCTGCGTTGCTCTCGGTCGACGTATCGCTGCACGTCTTCAAACCCCTACGACACTTCAGGAGCTCCGACAGGCACTGGTGCAAGAATGGGAGGCTATACCCCAGCAGCTGCTCGACCACCTGATACAGAGTATGCCAACCCGTTGTGCGCCCTGTGTACGTGTGCATGGTGATCATATTCCATATTGATGTCGGGGTACATGCGCAGAAAATAGTAGCGTTTTGTAGCACACGTGTTTCGGGATGGTATTCTCAACTTATGACCAATACCGTGGACTTACAGATCTGTGTCGTGGGTGTTCCCTACGTGCCTATGCTATTAGTGCCAGTTTTGTGTACTGCCACGTTGTGTCACCACATTCTGCAATTATCCTTAATTTATGAGCATGAGTGTATTTTTAAAAAATGTACGTTTGAGCAAAAACTACGCTTTCTAAGTATTATTACAATCTGTGTATTGGCTAATAACATGAGCGCCTCACT
The DNA here is from genome assembly GCF_023864345.2 of Schistocerca serialis cubense. Taxonomy (NCBI): domain Eukaryota; kingdom Metazoa; phylum Arthropoda; class Insecta; order Orthoptera; family Acrididae; genus Schistocerca; species Schistocerca serialis. Next base: position 412,773,566 of record NC_064644.1, on the reverse strand, counting down.
GCCAATCCGCTACGTGAAAGTCGCACATTAATACCACTTTCCATTTTCACAATATTTGCGGTGTAAGTTTTAGTTGATTCGCCGTATAAAAGAAGCGATAGTTTAGCCCTGGAACCTTTAAGCTACGAAAAGTATAATTATTGTTCCACAGAAAACAATTTGTAAATTGCACTGCTCTTATTTGAGTGTACTCAGTAAGTAATGATTCAACAATACAGTTATCCAAAACTGCACAGCTGTTAGCTTTCCCTTCTAGCGTGCAGCTGTGCAATTGACAACGTTTTCTCAGTTTTGTAATCATTGACTTTAGACACAAGGAATGATTAAGCTGCTACTAGAACCAACCCATAGTTTGGGAATGTCATTTCCGCGTAACACCCTAGTAAAATGCGAGATCACTCCGCACAGCATTTAGCAAGCATTAATAGTCGAAAAAGTACTCGTCGACCCATCTTGTCTTAAGTTGAAAACTGATAACACTGAAGCAAAAGTTAACTCTTACAAATGTTTTGCGATTGTAACTCACTATCCGATTTCGACGTGCCAGAAATTGGTGGATCTTGAGAAGAGCTCACGAAGTACAACAACATAGCGCCCATCTAACGTGGAACTATGTTGTGCATCAGTAACAAGGAATTCTGTGATTTATATCGAAAGTATTCGAGAAGAAGTAGATTGATAATAGTATACATTGCCACTAAACGCAGCTAAGTGATTCACACGCCCACTGGGTCCTCAAAGCAACAGATCCAATTTGCAGTTTCACGACAAGTAATCTGAACATTATCCTCCCAGTCCACGGCTGTGAACAAAGCAGTGTCTATTTCCTAATTTAGGAGAGGGTGGCAAATTTCAGGTTGTAAAACGACAAACTGAAAGATAATATCCGGCGCTGTAGTCAGTTTCCATTTAATAAAGTACGAGGAACTCTTGAGTTATGATTTTACCACGCGTAAACACAATGGCGTATCCCTAATCGCAGAGCAATAGCGACCAAGCAACCCCGAATTAACTTAACAGTCTACCTAAATTTCACCACGGAATGTAATTTAAATGGCCCCACCCGATACTTTCATCGTTGGAGAGTATCCCTACCAGCACAGATCACCACCAGAGAAAGGCAGTCTTCCTCAAAAGTTCGAACACGCAACCGGACTACTCCAAACACGGCACCAAGAAGTCCTAACCCGCACTAGAAGGGCGAATCCGATTTCATACAAGGCCATCCTCGTGTTTTGCAGCCCATGAAGGATATCTATTGGTTGAAAAACATACCGACTCGCCTAAAATGCGAAGTCACATGCAGCTACCATGCAGTGTGCTTGTTCACAGTGATTACATCTATTAATCGAAGGAGAGAACAGGAGACATGCGTAAAATATTGCAAAGATAAATCTTGCGATCATACTAAAAGCAAAATTTAGCAGGTCGAAAGGAAACTGTCAAATGAACAGGCAACTCATAGTTCTCCAAAGTTCCTTCGCTCTTGTCCCCACAGGAGCAGTATAGATCCACTAATCATGTTACAGTAAATGTAAAATAATTATAAAAGGTAAATTTGTTGAAAGATGAATTGAACAGAATTTGGCATAAAGCGACAATGTGGAAAGCGATCACATTGTACATATTTTTTATTTGACTGTCTTGATTGCAAAGTTTTTTAAATAAAATCACCGGTTTCGGCTAGGAAATAACCATCTTCAGAATTTCAGAGTCTGTCATTCTGTTGCACTGCAACAAGTCGTCAGATGTAGAAAGAAACACAAGTAAAAAAGTATATAAAAAAATTAAATTCTGATTTGAACACCATGGTCCTTGAAGGTGATACGAGCATCAGCCTAAATATGACGTCACAATCCAGCTTATATAACAGAGTAGAGTTCCGGTATACCGCCCCAGAGGTAGAATACGGGTGGCATAATTTTGCTAAAACCTGTTGGGAGATTTATAACAGAATGGAATTCCGGCATACTGGTCCAGACTTGAGATACTTCCACAGTCCCACTAAGGGACTGTGGAAGGCATGTCTGCCCGACAAATGATGTCGTAATTAACACGTTTCCCCAACATACTATTCACTCAAGGGTTTTGGTCACCGCTTCTACTAAGCTTGAACGTCTCCAGTAGATTCTTTATTTAAACAAACACCGGGAGGGAAATGCCTTGCTGGCCGCGATGGCCGTGCGGTTCTAGGCACTTCAGTCCGGAACCGCGTGACTGCTACGGTCGCAGGTTCGAATCCTGCCTCGGGCATGGATGTGTGTGATGTCCTTAGGTTAGTTAGGTTTAAGTGGTTCTGAGTTCTAGGGGACTGATGACCTCAGATGTTGAGTCCCATAGTGCTCAGAGCCATTTGAACCACTTTGGAAATGCCTTCCGGATACGCCCCCGTGCCACCGCCCGGACTTACTCCCCTAACTTCAAGTCCAAACTGTATACAGTGCAGTAGCAACTCTTGCATCTTTATGTAAACAATTACGTTTTCAGGGGGAGCTCCCAATGCCTTCTTCCAAACTCTGAACTGACTTACTCAGCCTACAATTCAACATGACTTCGAACCACGGTACTGCTTGGCACTTTTCATATTAACAGATCACCATTAGAAGTGAAACAAGCGTTACTCGGCAGCTGGAGCTCTTAATTAAGACTTCCTTTAGTTGATTATGTGAGACTGACCGATTTCTATTTCGATCTTTGTTCTTTTAGATCAAGTTTAAGTCCCAAGATTTTGTCCGCTTTTTTTTCTTTTTTTTTTATTATAACGTCAGAAGAGACTACAAATAAAATTTTGTTGCATCCAACAGGTTTCAAATTTCTCATCGTCTGCAATACTATTTTATCTTTCAAACAAAATTTTGAAACTGAAAATTAATTTCTGTTCTTGATATTCCTGACGTGTTTCCCTCGACGTTCACTTGGAAAAAAGAATGGTGAGCTGAAGGCAGCAACATATTAACTGTAATTTCACACTTTAAGTGTGAACACAAGGCGCACAGCTTCTTAAAAGTACAGGGAAGATAGCAACTCATCAAATGGCTTGCTGCAGCCTACAAAATAGGACGGGATGCACATAAGAGATGCTGACAGAATTATAGTTGTGGTTGAGGATCCTTCGTGACTGTGCCGTAAAGAACGTTGCCCGCCAGGTATTAGAGTTTCAGTTCCAGTCCAGATTCTGCAGAATGATTTAACATGTCGGGAAATATAAGGTTAAGATACGTTTGGACTAGTTCTCCGTGCAAAACTATGTACACGTATTGCGCCAGCAAATGTCGATGAAAATCCGAGATGTATTAATAATAAAACATAAAGTTATGGGACAGGTAGCCCACAAATGCACGTACCGTGGACACTCCCGGTGTTTCATAAATGTATCAAGCTATTATAAATATCGCTCAAATGGCATACATTTAGCTCGGTATTTAATACTATGGGGGTCGTTTCGAAAGTAATGGCTCATTGTTTTATTTATGGAAACTGCAGGAGATACATAAATCGCAACAGATAAATAGAGCAATATTTCAGCTGACGAAATAAATCTCGGGTGAACAGCTTGGTATGAGTGTGCATAGGACACAATATTTCGGCAATCGACCACGTTGCCATCATCAGGTGCGCTGATGTACAGTTCATCAGCGCCCCTGATGATGGCAACATGGTCGATTGCCGAAATATTGTGTCCTATGCACACTCATACCAAGTTGTACACCCGAGATTTATTTCGCCATAATATACGCCTGGAGAAATTGAAGAATCACAACAATGTTTCAGCTGTGATTTTTCCACATAGCCTCAATCATGCATTATGCACTTTTGCCAACGATGAACCGCAGCGTGTAGGTCGCGCCTGTAAAAATAGAAATCAGCTGAGGCTAATCACTTCCTTACAGGTTTAACAACGGCATCTGAGTCTTGAAAATGTTCGCTACTTAGTACATCTTTCAGAGGCCCAAAGACAAATCAAAATGGTTCAAATGGCTCTGAGCACTTTGCGACTTAACTTCTGAGGTCATCAGTCGCCTAGAACTTAGAACTACTTAAACCTAACTAACCTAAGGACATCACACACATCCATACCCGAGGCAGGATTCGAACCTGCGACCGTAGCGGTCGCTTGGCTCCAGACTGTAGCGCTTAGAACCGCACGACCACTCCAGCCGGCCCCAAAGAGATGGAGCTCTGAAAGGGCTAAATCTGAACTGTACGGTGGATGTGGTAAGACAGTCTAGCCGAATTTTGCAATGAGTTGCGTGGTCACAGTCCTGGTGTGGGGTCTGGCGTTATCATGTTGCAAGTGAAAGATTGTCTTCTCCTCTGGTCTTACCCTGGAAATTTGGGCTTTCAGCTTAGTCAGTGTCGTCTTGTAGCGTGCTAAATTGACAGTTTCTCCAGGGTCCAGGATATCCAAAAGAACCACACCCTAGCTATCCCAGAAGACTATGCACATCACTGTGCCTGCAAACGGCTGTGCATCGAATTTCTTCTTTGACGGAGAATCTGCATGTCGCCATTCGATGGACTGTCTTTTGGATTGCGACTCGTAGTGTTGACATCACGTCTCAACTCCGATGACGACGCTATTCAGAAAATTGTCAAGTTCAGCTTCATACTGGTCCAGCAGGTACCGACAAATTTTCATTTGTTGAGGGTTTTTTTGTTTTTCTGTAAGCACCCTTGGGATCCATCTCTCACAGACTCCAGTGGAAGACTCTGCAAGAGAGACGCTCAGTAGCTCGGTACGAGCTTTTGTTGAAGTTTCGAGAACATACCTTCACCGAGGAGTCAAGCAGTATATTGCTCCCTCCTACGTATAGCTCGCGAAGAGACCATGAGGATAAAATCAGAGAGATTAGAGCCCACAATGAGGTATACCGACAATCTTTCTTTCCACGAGCAATACGAGACTGGAATAGAAGGGAGAACCGATAGAGGTACTCAAGGTACCCTCCGCCACACACCGTAAGGTGGCTTGCGGAATATGGATGTAGATGTAGATGTAGACTTTGTGATAACCAAGATATTCCAACGTTGTTTCCAAGGCATTACAGACGACATACAGCTTTTCACACAATTCTCAGGTCGTTTTCCGCCGACCATCACGAATGAGTTGATCAAGATGCACTTCGTTGTGAGGGATGACAGCTGTACAGCGTCGACCGGTCTGTGGCTTGTCATGTACACCCTTTTCACCACCTTCAAAATGCCGTACCCATCGTCTCACATTACTCATGCCTATTGTATCGTCTCCATACAACTTCGGCAAGCGTCGATGGACTTCAATCAGCGCAATTTCTTCAGCAGTGAGGAATTCAGTTACACATCGCTGTTTTATACGCGGATCCATGTCAGACTCCATTTTGGAACGCTCCTCTGCTGGTGCCAACCAACGCAGAACAACGGAACCACCTACAAATGAAAGATGAACGCTCAAACATTACCACTACACCAACGACATCTGGCGCGGGCGTCCAAAGTCACTACAAAAAAATAGGAGGCATTACTTTCGGAACGACCCTAGTATTTATTCACTTGGGTAATGAGCAAATACTGGCTTTTTAACAGGGTGCAATATTTCTTAAAAAGAGAAGTGTAATAAACGCTTGCTGTGGTGTAATCGCACAAAAGTGTGTGTGAAATACTTTAAAGCTAATTTCCGAACTTTGTTATGCGATGTACACTATGTGATAAAAAGTATCCGGACACCTGGCTGAACTTGAGTTACAAGTTCGTGGGGCCCTCCATCGGTAATGCTGGAATTCAATATGGTGTTGGCCCACCCTTAGTCTTGATGACAGCTTCCACTCTCGCAGGTATACGTTCAATCAGGTGCTAGAGGGTTTCTTAGGGAATGGCAGCCCATTCTTCATCGAGTGCTACACTGAGGAGAGATATCGATGTCGGTCGGTGAGGCCTCGCCCGAAGTCGGCGTTCCAAAACATTCCAAAGGTGTTCTGTAGGATAAGGTCAGGACTCTGTGTAGGTCAGTCCATTACAGGGATGTTATTGTCGTGTAACCACTCCGCCACAGACCGTGCTTTATGAACAGGTGCTTAAAACATCAATGTAGGCCTGTGCTGTGATAGTGCCACCTACGCAGAACAACAAGGGGTAAACGCACCCTCCATGAAAAACACGACCACACCATAACACCACTGCCTCCGAATTTTACTGTTGGCACCACACACACTGTCACATGACGCTTACCGGACATTCGCCTTGCCCACACCATGCCATCGGATCCCACTGTTCAGTCGTCTAATGTTTACACTCCTTGTACGAAGCAAGACGTTGTTTGGGATTTACCGGCGTGATGTGTGGCTTATGAGCAGCTGCTCGAGCATTAAATTCAAGTTTTCTCACCTCCCACTTAACTGTCATAGTACTTGCAGTGGATCCTGATGGAGTTTGGAATTCCTGTGTAATGGTCTGGATAGATGTGTGCCTATTACACATAACGACCCTGTTCAACTGTCGGTGGTCTTCGTCAGTCAGCAGATGAGGTCGGCCTGTACGCTTTTGCGCTATGCGTGCCCCTTCACGTTACCACTTCACTATCGCATCAGAAACAGTGGACCTAGGGATGTTTAGGAGTGTGGAAATCTCGTGTACAGACGTATGACACAAGTGACACCCAGTCACCTGACCACTTTCGAAGTCAGTGAGTTCCACGGAGTGCCCCCTTTCTGCTCTCACGATGCCTAACGACTACTTAGCTCGCTGACACGGCATAAGTGGCAGTAGATGGCATCAGAATGCACATAATATGAAACACGTATGTTGCTGTGGGTGTCCGGATACTTTTGATCACATAGTGTACCTACAGTATACCGTAAAAATTTTCAGGTTCCACAGAATTCGAAGGAATGCTCGTGGTGTTCACAATTCAGTTACATCATCTCAGGCTATATGTGCTTTAGTTCAGAAACCATGAGCAACTTATCATGTGTTTAAGTAAGCTTGCTGTTGAGTTATTCATCAACAGCGTGATAGCGATTCGTCTGATGGCCTTCTGTAGCACAGCAAGCGCATTGTATACATTACTGAATCACTGGCAAACTGTGATTTACGTATACAGGAATATCTTCAGCTTTATACGTTAAAATAGTGAATCAGTAATAATCGATTTGTTCTGAAGGTAACCGACACTAATCCCATGTTTGCATAAGTATTAAATGACATCATTTCCTTTTGGGATTATTATACGTATCTGATAAAAGGTTTTAACAGTGTACGAAAAGATAGATTCCTACTTACCATAAAGAAACCACGTTAAATTGCAGACAGGCCCAATTAAAAGACATTTTAAGCTTCCGGCCACAGCCTTCATCAGAAAAAGAGAAACACATACCATTCATTCGTATACTGAAGAGCCAGAGGAACTGGTACACCTGTCTAATATCGTGACATGGACTCGACTAATGTCTGAAGTAGTGCTGGAGGGAACTGACACCATGAATCCTGCAGAGCTGTCCATAAATCCTGAAGAGTACGAGGGGATGGAGAGCTCTTCTGAAAAGCGTGTTGCAAGGCATCCCAAATAGGTCCAATATTCTTCATGTCTCGGGAATTTGGTGGCCAGCGGAAGTGTTCAGACTCCGAATAGTGTTCCCGGTGCCACTCTGTAGCACTTCTGGGCGTGTGGGGTGATGCATTGTCCTGCTGGAATTGCCCAGATCCGTCAGAATGCATAATGCACACGAATGGATGCAAGACATCAAATGCTTCCGTATGTGTCACCTGTCAGAGTCGTATCTAGACATAATAGGGGTCCGATATCTCTCCAGCTGCACACGCCTCACACCATTACAGTGCCTCCACCAGCTTGAACAGTCCCCTGCTGACAAGCAGGGTCCATTGATTCATGAGGTTGTCTCCATCCGCTCTATATAATTTGGATCAAGGCTCGTCCGATCAGGCAACATGTTTCCAGTCTTGAACAGTCCAGTGTCGGTGCTGACGGGCCCAGCAAGGCGCAGAGATTTGTGTCGTGCAGTCATCAAGGGTACACGAGTTGGCCTTCGGCTCCGAAAGCCCATATCGATTATGTTCCGTTAAATGGGTCGCACGCTAAGAGTTGTTAATGACCCAGCACTGAAATCAGCAGCCATTTGCCGAAGGATTGCACTTCTGTCGCGTGAAACGATTCTTCTTAGTCGTTGTTGCTCTCGTTCTTGCAGTATCTTTTTCCGGCCGCAGCGATGTCGGGGATATGATGCTTTACTGGGTTCCTGATATTCACAGTACACTTGTGAAATGGTCGTACAGGAAAATCCCCACTTCGCCGCTACCTCGGAGATAGTGTCTCATCGCTCGTGCGCCGACTATAGCACCACATTCAGACTCACTTAAATCTTGATAACCTGCCACTGTAGCAGCAGTAACCGATCTAACAACTGCGCCAGACACTTTTCTTACATAGGCATCGGCGACCGAGGCGCCGTGTTCTGCCTCTCTACCTACCTCTGTATTTGAATACGCTTGCCTATACCAGCTTCTTTGGCGCTTCACTGTACAAGCAAGCTCACCTCATGCAGGCATGACCACGAACTCCGCCAGCTTGGGCCAGAATGCATTCTGCTCTAGAAGCAAGATTTGGAAAATATTGAACAATGGAAGGTTCTCATATATGGTACCTTTGAGACAGATGTCCGAAAGTGAGTGCAGGCTAAGGATTCAGACCTTGATATCCTTGAAAATCTGCTCTACGTGAAGCTGGGCTCGATTCATTTTCTTTTGAAAATGACTGAGTGGATGATGTCATCTTAACATCTCCACAAATTTTAACAGCATCATGGATATCAATGAGGAACAAATTCAGTCTGTTCAGGAATACTTGCTTGTTTTCATATGCTTGTGAGGATTCTGTGTTCTTATGAAGCTGAAGTGTGAAACGTTATGTTTGGCGCTAGATAAAGCATTATCAACAAAAGAATTTGATGAAAGCTATGAGCTCATAAGAAATGTGAACAGAGGTGAACTGTTTTAGGTTATTAATGCCGTTGCTTTTAGATAATTAGTAATTAAAAACTTCGAGTCTGGAGATCATGAACACACCTTCATGAGATGCTCGTCTCAGAGAAATTTACTTAAAAGGCTAGTTGTTCATGTAATTAAAAGAGAGACTTCTTTCTAATAGAAGAAATAGTCAGGTATAATACACAGACAGAATTCTTCAGTGCCGGCCAGAGTGGTCGAGCGGTTCTCGGCGCTACAGTCTGGAACCGCGCGACCGCTACGGTCGCAGGTTCGAATCCTGCCTCGGACATGGATGTGTGTGATGTCCTTAGGTTAGTTAGGTTTAAGTAGTTCTAAGTTCTAGGGGACTGATGACCTAAGAAGTTAAGTCCCATAGTCCTCAGAGCCATTTGAACCAATTCTTCAGTGTGTAAAAAAAAATAGCACTTAATACGTTTCTCAATAATTATGTTAAAAAATTAACGGTTGCTATAGCGACAATAACAGAGAAAAGAAAAAATTATCAGCTGTAAAGTAGTTTGAAATAAATTTTGTGGCAGATTAACAAACATTACATTTATCAATCACTCCTCATTCCTACCTTTCTTTACCTGATATATGTAACTGCATTGCTAACTCTGGATGTGCATAAAACTAGGCTTAATGATTCCATTTCAGTTACAGCAGTATTCTGGTATGTATTTGACAGTTCTGATGACACAGACAGACAGAGATGTCAGACATCATTCGTTACAAGAGCTTTTACGTTTAAATTTTTTCGGCGACAGTATCTACAATACCGATGCGATCCTTGGCGAGTTATCTATGCCCCAGTGAATTACATTTTTGTCGAAGTAATTAAACTAACGGTCACCAGAATAATTTCGTTATTTTCTCTGTTAACTTTTATTGTAAGTATCTCTGTCACAGTATCTCTATTAGTGTAATTTACAAGCTGTGGTGCATATACACTCCTGGAAATTGAAATAAGAACACCGTGAATTCATTGTCCCAGGAAGGGGAAACTTTATTGACACATTCCTGGGGTCAGATACATCACATGATCACACTGACAGAACCACAGGCACATAGACACAGGCAACAGAGCATGCACAATGTCGGCACTAGTACAGTGTATATCCACCTTTCGCAGCAATGCAGGCTGCTATTCTCCCATGGAGACGATCGTAGAGATGCTGGATGTAGTCCTGTGGAACGGTTTGCCATGCCATTTCCACCTGGCGCCTCAGTTGGACCAGCGTTCGTGCTGGACGTGCAGACCGTGTGAGACGACGCTTCATCCAGTCCCAAACATGCTCAATGGGGGACAGATCCGGAGATCTTGCTGGCCAGGGTAGTTGACTTACACCTTCTAGAGCACGTTGGGTGGCACGGGATACATGCGGACGTGCATTGTCCTGTTCGAACAGCAAGTTCCCTTGCCGCTCTAGGAATGGTAGAACGATGGGTTCGATGACGGTTTGGATGTACCGTGCACTATTCAGTGTCCCCTCGACGATCACCAGTGGTGTACGGCCAGTGTAGGAGATCGCTCCCCACACCATGATGCCGGGTGTTGGCCCTGTGTGCCTCGGTCGTATGCAGTCCTGATTGTGGCGCTCACCTGCACGGCGCCAAACACGCATACGACCATCATTGGCACCAAGGCAGAAGCGACTCTCATCGCTGAAGACGACACGTCTCAATTCGTCCCTCCATTCACGCCTGTCGCGACACCACTGGAGGCGGGCTGCACGATATTGGGGCGTGAGCGGAAGACGGCCTAACGGTGTGCGGGACCGTAGCCCAGCTTCATGGAGACGGTTGCGAATGGTCCTCGCCGATACCCCAGGAGCAACAGTGTCCCTAATTTGCTGGGAAGTGGCGGTGCGGTCCCATACGGCACTGCGTAGGATCCTACGGTCTTGGCGTGCATCCGTGCGTCGCTGCGGTCCGGTCCCAGGTCGACGGGCACGTGCACCTTCCGCCGACCACTGGCGACAACATCGATGTACTGTGGAGACCTCACGCCCCACGTGTTGAGCAATTCGGCGGTACGTCCACCCGGCCTCCCGCATGCCCACTATATGCCCTCGCTCAAAGTCCGTCAACTGCACATACGGTTCACGTCCACGCTGTCGCGGCATGCTACCAGTGTTAAAGACTGCGATGGAGCTCCGTATGCCACGGCAAACTGGCTGACACTGACGGCGGCGGTGCACAAATGCTGCGCAGCTAGCGCCATTCGACGGCCAACACCGCGGTTCCTGGTGTGTCCGCTGTGCCGTGCGTGTGATCATTGCTTGTACAGCCCTCTCGCAGTGTCCGGAGCAAGTATGGTGGGTCTGACACACCGGTGTCAATGTGTTCTTTTTTCCATTTCCAGGAGTGTAGGTGCTGTGGGTTCCTGTGGCATCGTTTTCCTCAAGAAGCAGTAAAATTTTGTGTATGATTTAAAACACAGTATCAGGGAATCACACTGTGTTGTAACCAGTGTGACACGCATTGTCCGCGATAACATACAGGGGCAGAGGCTGTGTAGGGAGGTGAAAAAAACTGCCGCCTCGCCAGTTTGTGCTGCATTTGTTCTTTGTTAGTGCTTCCCTTCTGCAGTTTTAAATACTGTATTTTTGTTTTTTTTTCGTGGTGCAAAGATGATATTTGGCGTTAAGCTTTCCATCATTCAGGTAGACCGTCTTCCTATAATCTGGGTCATGAAATAACGATTATAGCAGCACATCAAATAACGTAATGCTTGGAAGGAGGGAAAAAAAACTGCTTGTACTTGCTAGCGAATCCGGTAATGCTTTAGAATTGCTAAATATTTATGGAAATTGGATATAACTTGCGGTAGCGTTCTCGCTTCCCACGCCCGGGTTCCAGGGTTCGATTCCCGGCGGGGTCAGGGATTTTCTCTGCCTGGGTGTTGTGTGATGTCCTTAGGTTGGTTAGGTTTAAGTAGTTCTAAGTTCTAGGGGACTGATGACCATAGATGTTAAGTCCCATAGTGCTCAGAGCCACTTGGATACAACTGTCCTAATCACCATTTCCCGCTCTCTCTGTCCATTGCCCCCTCCCCCCCCCCCCCGCCTCTCTCCATTTCCTCCTCCCGCCTACCTTATGTCAATTTCCTCCTCCCTGTCCGTCTCGTGTTCCCCCCTCCCTCTCTGACACTTGGTCTTCTTTCTTGTTATTGCAAATTAAGGTTCTGTAGTAGTATTCTAATCGTAAACCAATAAGCCATAAATACAACTTTCTTACTTCCTGTGAAATGGAAATGAGCGTATGGCATTGTTGGCCGGGAGAGCCCTATTCGGGGAAGTTAGGCCACCAAGTCTTATTTCATTCGACACTACATTGGGCGACTTGCGCACCAGTGATGATGACGATGAAATGATGATGAGGACAACGCAACACCCCGTCCCCGAGCGGAGAAAATCTCCAGCCCGACCGGAAATCGAACCCGGGCCCTCTTGAACGGGAGGCGAGCACGTTACCACCCACCTAAGCAGGCGGACATTTCCTGTGAAACGTGACTGCGAGGAAGAAAACAAAACTGCACATTTTCTGTGCTCAGTATTAGTTTAAAAATATATATAATGGGAAAGAACATACACGTGAGGAACAAATTGTACAGTGGTTTAAATGCTCTGCTATCGTAGTTAAAACGGACTGCGAGATAAGAGTTACACTTTTTCAAGCAGAGCATAGCACATCATTTCCTCTCATAACCAGTTTTAACACAAAAGCTATACATTGCTGTTTAAAAAAATTTATACCTTGTGTCTATCCAAATTCTTGTTAGAGTATCGAGCAAAAATCGGTGGCTGGCCGCTGTGTCCGAGCGGTTCTAGGCGCTGCTGCTACGGTCGCTCGTTCGAATCCTGCCTCGGACATGGATGTGCTTGATGTCGTTACGTTAAAGTAGTTCTAAGCCTAGGGGACTGATGACCTCAGACGTTAAATCCCATAGTGCTTAGAGCCATTTGAAAAATCGGTCAAGAAGTTTTCGAAATTTTTACTAACATATGTAGTATATTGTTATGGTCTTCAGTCCAGAGACTGGTTTGATGCAGCTCGCCATGCTACTCTATCCTGTGCAAGGTTCTTCATCTCCCAGTACCTACTGCAACCTACATCCTTCTGAATCTGTTTAGTGTATTCATCTCTTGGTCTCCCTCTACGATTTTTACCCTCCACGCTGCCCTCCAATACTAAACTGGTAATCCCTTGATTCCTCAGAATATGGCCTACCAACCGATCCCTTCTTCTAGTCAAGTTGTGCCACAAATTTCACTTCTCTCCAATTCTATTCAGTACCTCCTCATTAGTTATGTGATCTACCCATCTAATCTTCAGCATTCTTCTGTAGCACCACATTTCGAAAGTTTCTATTCTCTTCTTGTGTAAACTATTTATCGTCCATGTTTCACTTCTACACTCCAGAAACGGCTTCCTGACACTTAAATCTATATTCGATGTTAACAAATTTCGCTTCTTCAGAAACGCTTTCCTTGCCATTGCCAGTCTACATTTTATATCCACTCTACTTCGACCATCATCAGTTATTTTGCTCCCCAAATGGAAAAACTCCTTTACTACTTTAAGTGTCTCATTTCCTAATGTAATTCCCTCAGTATCACCCGATTCAATTCGACTACATTCCATTATCCTCGTTTTGCTTTTGTTGATGTTCATCTTATATCCAGTCATACATCTTCAATTTCTAAATACCTTCAAATCGTTTTCCATTGGGGTGACTAATCAGCCAATATCCTGTGCAGTTACATCATCTATATCCTTATGTCCTATATATCACTGTCCAGATGCAGAGACAAAAAGAGGGTGGGAAACACTTTTTCAGCGCCAAGTCTTAGGCAGTTTGTTACTGGTTAACGCCCTAAAATGGGAGTGAGGGAACAGGGCCTGTGTTCTTAAGGCTTTTAAGAATAAATAATGTTTTTGGAGCGAAACAGAGGCACTGCTCTGAAGTACTCTGGTGCCAAGAAGCCAGCACAGAGCGTCCCAATTATTATACCACTTATGTGCAGTGTATTGGCGGTGCAGGTGCTGACAGCCGTCCTCTCAGCGCTACTCCCCAATACGGAAGTGGCGGCAGTGTGGGGGCGTTTAGACGGATGCCAGAGTTTAGGACAACCACAAGGAAGTGTGGCTGAAGATGTAAGGTTTGCCGACGGCCTTCTTTTGTCACTGCTAAATCTCTCTCAACTCAACGCACAGATTTTCTCTTCCCACACGCACAGCTCATCATACCACCAAAGTAAAAATGGAAAAGTATGCTGAATTGAATCAATATCGCTTCAAAATTTGTGAGTCTTGTTATAGGGCATGTAATTAAATTATTGTTGAGGTTACCAGGACTGATGGTGCAAATCTAAGTAATGGATATATGGTTGAAATTTTGTTGAAAACAAACGAAGGTCTCGGCTTTTGGAAATACTCGTTTGGTTCCCTTCTTTGTTCATAATGTAAGTAACAGCACCAAACCTGAATCCACAAGATATGAGGTAGGAAAGGGTATCAATAAACTGAATACATTTTTCCATATACAGGGTGTCCGAAAAATCTTTACCTGATTACATAAATTGATAACTCAGACTAGAAGTAAGATACAAATATGAAACTGGTGTCTAATTGTTTACAAAGTATCAAAGATTTTTTCACACATCAGTAAACTTCCACATGAGCACCCTTGGTAGCACGTAGCACATCTAGGCGATATTCAGTTTCCGTCCACACATTAGCCAACATCACTTGAGGGATCGATTGAACGACTGTGGTTATCCGTTGCCGCAGGGTTTCAAGATCTGCTACACGTGTTCGGTAGACCTCGTCCTTGACATAACCCCATAAAAAGAAGTCAAATGGGGTTATGTCAGGAGAGCGTGGAGGCCAAACCGTTGGCCCATCACAACCAATCCATCGCCCAGGAAAGGTCGTATCGAGATAGACACGGACGTCCAAACCCCAATAGGGCGGTTCACCGTCTTGCTGAAACAAGACATCGGGGTGATACTGAAGCAGCTGAGGAACAGCATACAGCTGAAACATGTCCAGATACACTACAGATGTGATGGTAGCCTCAGCGATGAAGAATGGCCCGATAATTCGATCGTGCAATAGCGCGCACCAAACATTCACATTTGGACTGCCTCTGGTGCACTCCTTGACCTCGCCAGGGGATTGTGAACCCCAAATGCGCACATTATGACGATTCACTACTCCACTGACAAAAAAGGTCGCTTCGTCGGAAAAGGCAATTCGTCTGAGATAACCATCATCGTACTCAATACGTGATAGCATTTCGACCGCAAAGCCATATCGACGTGTACTGTCATTGGTCAACAAGGCCTGAACGATTTGCACTTTGTATGCACGAAACAATAAACGTTTGTGTAAAATGTCATGGAGAGATCTTTTTGCCATCTGTAATTCACGTGAGGGCCTGCGCACCGATTTCTTCGGACTTCGCAGAAAAGACTGCCTTTCAGCTTCCACCCTGTCTGCTGAGGTTCTTGGTCGACCAGACCTCGGAAGGTCAGCAACCGATCCTGTGTTCTTGAACCTCTCATACCAGGCTTTAATGCTCTTGGCATCAGGTGGATTCCTTCCAAATGTTGTCTGGAAGTGTCTCTGCACTGTGGTTGGTGATCGTGTCTCATGGTACCACAGGACACACTGTGCCTTTTCTCCTGATTGGTTAATATGGCTTCTTGAGCACTGCACCTCATCCACTACTTACGTACTGCGAACCTAAAACATAAAAAAAACTTTGATAGTTGTAAACAATTCGACACAAGTTTCATATTTGTATCTTACTTCTAGCCTGCGTTATCAATTTATGTAATCAGGGAAAGACTTTTCGGACACCCTGTATTTGGATATAAGAGAAGCTTTTTTAAATTTTACCAAGGGTTTTCACATCTATCACCGTCGAATTTATGTTTACTTTATTCATCATATCTGATTTCTAATAGTTCTTCCTGAAAAACTGCATTAGTCTGTTCAATATTTGCAGTAAAAGATTTTTCATCCAGTCATACACCTTCAATTTCAGAATACCTTCAAATCGGTTTCCATGTTCAGTTTATGTCCATTGGGGTGACTAATCAGCCAATATCCTGTGTAGTTACATCATCTTTTATAGTTAAAGAAAGATAAAATTTCTCTTTAATGGATTATAACAAAGAAATTCAAGTTTAACAGTAAACAATGGCCCAATACTTTAGAAACCTATAAGAGTTTTGTTAATCCCTTGAAGCTGTAAATTGAAATCATTAAATGTCTTGGAAGCATCAGCCAAATAAAAGGCATCATTCTGTGCTGTTTTCAACTGTTGATACAGACTGATCTCATTATTACCTTCAAAAAGTTGTATGACGCTGTCATAATATAATGCTACAGAATGAGTGACAGATTTACTATTTCAAAGCCACCAGACCTCTGTGTGCAAAAGTAACCTAGTAAAATTTTCATTACTGCAAAGCTGTTGAAACATTCTATCATTTTCTCATCAGATTTCATGTTGTTTATGGCTCGAATTAATAGAGTTAATGATGAATGGAGACTTGTAACCAAATGTTTTCCAAGGATGTATTGTCTGTGCATCACAAAATGAATACATAAAACTTTGGGCACTTCTGCCTTAAAATAAGCAACAAATTGGGATGGTACTCCATCAGTTGTATACACAAAAATATGATTCAAAGGAATGTTGTTTGTTATAAAGTATGATTTCACAACATTAAATGTAGGTAACTCTGTTGTATTTGTAATGGGATTTATTTCAAATAGCGTTTCTTCTCATAATGTGCCATCTTCAACAAAATAATGTACATGTTCAGTCAATGAAGCATATTATCTGCAATTGCAGACTCGTCCAATTGCATGGAAAAGGAAGAATCTTGAAACACGTAGTCAAGTTTTTTTTCCCAACATTAACTGCCATTTCTTCAATTCATCACTTTACTGTGCTGTTGTTTGGGGGCAACGCTTTTACATTTCGGTGAGATTGTACTCATCATTTGGACGCTTCGTAGAACGATGTTCTGGCAATCGACACATTATAAACTGTTCATTTACTACAGATTCTATGAAACTCGTATTCGATACTCTGACAAATAGCCTTGAATGTATTTCTTGTTGCCGGCCGCAGTGACAGAGCGGTTCTAGGCGCTGCAGTCCGGAACCACGCGTCTGCTACGGTCGCAGGTTCAAATCCTGCCTCGGGCATGGATGTGTGTGATGTCCTTAGGTTTAAGTAGTTCTAAGTCTAGGGGACTGATGACCTCAGATGTTAAATCCCATATTTCTTAGAGGCACTGTATTTATTGTTTTCAGACATGGACTCACAACGCTGAAAACTATTTTGTTTGAAGCTATAGGCACATATTCACTCTCACAAATGTAACTGCACACTGGCCAGTACGAGCACAGTAAAAAGAGTCTGTGCTGTGGGTCGCCTAGAGATGGGCAAACTCGTTCATCATTGGGAACTAGTTCACTGCTGATCGTTCTTTTTTGGAAACCGTTCATTTTTACTCGTTCACCGTTCATTTGTGCTTGGTATATGATTCTTATGAAAAACTGAAACCTAGTAGTGTAGGTGGCTGAAGCAGGCAGGGCACTAACAGGGGGCACTTACCTCCCCCCTGGAGTATAGAGTTTTTATTCATTACAGAATTCTTACACACTTTCAGAAGTAATTTCTGTTATTCTGCAGAACCCCTCGTTTAGCCAACCGTAGCCTTGTGTGGCTGATCGCAGGGAAATAATATAGGGCGGCGCAAGGAAAACCGGCCCCGAGTACAGACTGCTCGCCAATTACGGACGATGTGTTGCCCATTACGAGCAGATATAACAAACAGACAAACATGTAATAAGTAGGCAGTGAAGAAATAACAAGCTGATGCAAGCAACAATTGCAAAACAATTGATGACGATGTGTAGAGAGCTGGAGAAGAGAACATGAAAATCTCATGTGACGTACATGGGCTATAGCTCATGTAGTCTTGTAAACCTGTTGGTGGCTGTTTCCCAAGTTAATAGACCACAAGTGTCTTGTATAAAATTCTTCGTTTCGACTTCCACTACATAGCTATGCTACGTTGTAAACAATAATCGTTTACACCCTATACAGGGTGTTACAAAAAGGTACGGCCAAACTTTCAGGAAACATTCCTCACACACAAAGAAAGAAAATATGTTATGTGGACATGCGTCCGGAAACGCTTACTTTTCATGTTAGAGCTCATTTTATTACTTCTCTTCAAATCACATTAATCATGGAATGGAAACACACAGCAACAGAACGTACAAGCGTGACTTCAAACACTTTGCTACAGGAAATGTTCAAAATGTCCTCCGTTAGCGAGGATACATGCATCCACCCTCCGTGGCATGGAATCCCTGATGCGCTGATGCAGCCCTAGAGAATGGCGTATTGTATCACAGCCGTCCACAATACGAGCACGAAAAGTCTCTACATTTGGTACCGGGTTTGCGTAGACAAGAGCTTTCAAATGCCCCCATAAATGAAAGTCAAGAGGGTTGAGATCAGGAGAGCGTGAAGGCCATGGAATTGGTCCACCTCTACCAATCCATCGGTCACCGAATCTGTTGTTGAGAAGCGTACGAACACTTCGACTTAAATGTGCAGGAGCTCCATCGTGCATACACCACATGTTGTGTCGTACTTGTAAAGGTACATGTTCTAGCAGCACAGGTAGAGTATCCCGTATGAAATCATGATAACGTGCTCCATTGAGCGTAGGTGGAAGAACATGGGGCCCAATCAAGACATCACCAACAATGCCTGCCCAAACGTTCACAGAAAATCTGTGTTGATGACGTGATTGCACAATTGCGTGCGGATTCTCGTCAGCCACACATGTTGACTGTAAAAATTTACAATTTGATTACGTTGGAATGAAGCCTCATCCGTAAAGAGAACATTTGCACTGAAATGAGGATTGACACATTGTTGGATGAACCATTCGCAGATGTGTACCCGTGGAGGCCAATCAGCTGCTGACAGTGTCTGCACACGCTGTACATGGTACGGAAACAACTGGTTCTCCCGTAGCACTCTCCATACACTGACGTGGTCAACGTTACCTTGTACAGCAGCAACTTCTCTGACGCTGACATTAGGGTTATCGTCAACTGCACGAAGAATTGCCTCGTCCATTGCAGGTGTCCTCGTCGTTCTAGGTCTTCCCCAGTCGCGAGTCATAGGCTGGAATGTTCCGTGCTCCCTAAGACGCCGATGAATTGCTTCGAGCGTCATCCTGTCGGGACACCTTCGTTCTGGAAATCTGTCTCGATACAAACGTACCGCGCCACGGCTATTGCCCCGTACTAATCCATACATCAAATGGGCATCTGCCGACTCCGCATTTGTAAACATTGCACTGACTGCAAAACCACGTTCGTGATGAACACTAACCTGTTGATGCTACTTACTGATGTGCTTGATGCTAGTACTGTAGAGCAATGAGTCGCATGTCAACACAAGCACCGAAGTCAACATTACCTTCCTTCAATTGGGCCAACTGGCGGTGAATCGAGGAAGTACAGTACATACTGACGAAACAAAAATGAGAACTAACATGGAAATTAAGCGTTTCCGGACACATGTCCACATAACATCTTTTCTTTACTTGTGTGTGAGGAATGTTTCCTGAAAGTTTGGCCGTATCTTTTTGTAACACACTGTAAATACTTCACGTTGTCTCTGAGTTCGTAGGCGAAGTAGAGACTTTATGGAAGCATAAAATAAAATGTAGTTTTCTCACTCTTGCGTCACACGATTAGTAAAAATTAGGTTTTTATGTTGCATTATTAAAGTTAATTCAGCAATAATAATAATAATGAAATTCGCAGTAATAAATTTTTGGTTTGAAAGCCCCTTATGAACAAATGTGTTTGAGATAATAAGTAAATACGATTTTATGGCAATCTATGTCTTTTCAAATGGAGAGGCACCGCTTATCCTACTGAGCCAAATGACCCACAACCCACTTTTTTCTTCAAAGAAACCAAAATAGCAGGTAATGCAAATTGGAAACAACCAAACTTAAAAATAATTACAGCCTTCCTAAATGTGATGTTTTGTATATGAAAGATACACGAAAATCATTTGATACGAATTTTCTTACGCTAAAAATTAAGCAAATTATTGAAAGTTAGCTGCTAAATCAAGTCGATGAAACCAAAAAATATATGAAAAAAAAAACTTGCCTTGTTATAACTATGTCTTCTGCTGTTCATCGATATAATGAAGTGAACTGATATGCCGTACCTATTACATAAAACGTAATTTTTATGTAATTTACATAACTATAAAATACTTTTTGATTACCGGTCGTGGACGCTGAATAGCCAGAACCAAGTGCAAGAACAGTTTGGAACACATGTAAAATAGGCGAGCGCAGTGAACGAAACGAACAACTGGATACTTAAGTAACTAGGAGCAGTCGGCAGTGGAACTGAGACAGGCCGAGGGAGACCGAGACTGAGACGAGCACGCGACCGAGGCTGGGACGAGAACTGCCAAAGTGACCGCCGCTACCGAAGTGAACTAGTGAACTATGAACCGATCGTTCCTCGTTCCCGAGAACTATAAGTAGACCGCCGCGACCGAAGTGAAATATGAACCGATCGCTCCACGTTCCTGGGAACTGTAAGTAGACCGCCGCGACCGAAGTGAACTATGAACCGATCGTTCCTCGTCCCCGGGAACTATAAGTAGACCGCCGCGACCGAAGTGAACAATGAACCGATCGTTCCTTGGAATTCGTTCCTCGGTCCTTCATCTTGGTGAACCGTTCCTTTGCACCCGTTCGTTCGCGAACTACCCATCTCCAGTGTCGCCGTCTGTGCATGCCACTTATGCACCGTGGGTTGGGTTTGGGCCGGCAACGGAGCCGGCGAACAGCTTTATTTTTCTTTTACAGCTGGGTGCCGTGTGGGGAGATGCGGTAGGTATTCTGGGATAAGACTCTTTTGTTTGCTGCATTCACACTGGTCCCTAAGTCGCAGCGATTCGGAGACAAAGTTCCATCGCTGAAATGCCCGACCACTGTGCGATTGAGTCATCCGGCTGAATTGCCGAACACTTGGAATCACTCGGCTGTGACTGTGACAACTAGCAAGAGCTGTGTGCTTTCGCGAGCCAGTTACGAAACGGCAAGAAAATGGCGAATGTTTCATCATAAAACTTTTCAAGTCGACTTATGTAAAATAATAATTGCGAAATTCTGCGTTCTACACAAATATATTCGCAAAAGAGATGGAATCGGATGAAATTATTGAAATAACCGGTTTAGAAGACACATGGAGCACCACGCCTATAGGAATATACAGGTAGGCATGTCAAATTCCCAATTAACTTCGTTAGCACTGGAGGCGTTGTTCTTTGGCAAATGAATAAGACAACAGTACATTAAATTATTCTGATTTATACTGCTATATAAAATAAGTCGTTGCTTCACGTTGTTACCAAAAATCTGGAAATGCACTTGAACGGCCTACTTAATTTTTTTCACGATGCTCTAATGAACACTCGGATGCCCATAGGATGTTTTTTTTAATATCTATAAGTTATAAATATATATATGTAATATAAAAAGAGGAAACGTTGTTACCAAAAATCCCGAAAATTTCTTGTCCAACTAAATTCTACTTTTGATACGATACTCTAACGAACATTCGATGGACTTTATTATCAAAAATCGGGCTCATATATATATAATCGGGCTCATATATATATATATAAAATCGGGCTCATGTAATCGGGCTCATAGCCCGATTTTCGATAATGTTCGTTAGAGTATCGTATCAAAAGTAGAAGTTAGTTGGACAAGAATGTTTCGGGATTTTTGATAACAACGTTTCCTCTTTTTATATTACATATATATTTATAAGTTATAGAAATTAAAAAAATACATCCTATGGGCATCAGAGTGTTCATTAGAGCATCGCGAAAAAAATGAAGTAGGCCGTTCAAGTGCATTTCCAGATTTTTGATAACAACGTGAAGCAACGACTTATTATATATATATATATATATATATATATATATATATATATGTGCCCGATTTTTAATAACAAAGTCCATCGAATGTTCGTTATAAAAGTTTTGCATCACCCCGGTTCCCAGAACTCCTGAAAATAGACGTTGACTGTGGATATTCTATCACAGACACAGTCCCTTTAACTGTTCAGAGATGTCACTAAGCCCTCCCAAAGATGTACCTTTTAGACGGAGGGGGTCCGACAGCCGATCAGTTAAAGTCATTCCACCAGCAAGGAGGTACAATGCTCATGTTGTCTGAAGTTCAAGCATGCCTAGACGGTTAACACCGCTGTTCGATCGCGTCCGCATTGTTACTTTGTGCCAAGACGGGCTCTCAGCAAGGGAAATGTCCAGGCGTGTCGGAGTGAACCAAAGTGGTGCTGTTGTTCGGACGTGGAGGAGATAGAGAGAGACAGGAACTGTTGATGACATGCCTCGCTCAGGCCGCCCAAGGGCTACTACTGCAGTGGATGACCGCTACCTACGGATTATGCCTCGGATGAACCCTGAAAGAAACTCCTACATGTTAAATCATGCTTTTCGTGCAGCCACAGGACGTCGTGTTGCGACTCAGACCGCGTGCAATAGGCTGCCTGATACGCAACTTGACTCCCGACGTCCATGGCGATGTCCATCTTTTCAGCCACGACATCATGCAGCGCGGCACAGATGGGCCCAACAACATGCCGAATGGACCGCTGAGGACTGGCGTCACGTTCTCTTCACTGATGAGTGTCGCGTATGCCTTCAACCAGACAACCGGCGGAGACGTGTTTAGAGGGAACCCGGTCAGGCTGAACGCCTTAGACACACTGTCCAGCGACTGCAGCATGGTGGATGTTCCCTACTGTTTTGGAATGGCATTATGTGGGGCCGACGTACGCCGCTGGTGGTCAAGGAAGGCGCCGTAAGGGCTGTATGATACGTGAATGCCATCCTCCGACCGATAGTGCACCCATATTGGCAGCATACTGACGAGGCATTCGTCTTCATGTACGACAATTCGCGCCCCCATCGTGCACATCTTGAGAATGACTTCCTTCAGGATAACGACATCGCTCGATTTGAGTGACCAGCATGTTCTCCAGACATGAACCCTATCAAACATGCCTGGGATATACTGAAAAGGGCTGTTTATGGACAACGTGAGATACCAACCACTCTGAGGGATCTCCGCCGAATCGCCGTTGAGGAGTGGGACAATGTGGACCAACAGTGCCTTGATGAACTTGTGGATAGTATGCCACAACGAATACAGGCATGCATCAATGCAATAGAACGTGCTACTGGGCATTAGAGGTACTGGTGTGTACAGCAATCTGGATCACCACCTGTGAAGGTCTCGCTGTATGGTGGTACAACATGCAATGTGTGGTTTTCATGCTACTGGGCATTAGAGGTACTGGTGTGTACAGCAATCTGGATCACCACCTGTGAAGGTCTCGCTGTATGGTGGTACAACATGCAATGTGTGGTTTTCATGAGCAGTAAAAGTGCCGGAAATGATGTTTATATTGATCTCCATTACAATTTCTGTAATGGATCCGGAACTCTCGGAACCGAGGTGATGCCAAACCTTTTTTGATGTGTGTATATATGGACAGAGAGAGGTGGGAGGAAGAGATGGAGAAAGAAGGGAGAGGAGACAATAGACAGAGAGAGGGGGACAGGAAGATTAGGACATATATACAATTCCGACACATATTTAGCAATTCTGAAGCATTTTCAGGTTCGTTAGTAAGTAATAAAATAATACATACGAGATCCGTTTTTTTAAGTTTTGTTTTAGAAGGAAGCAACAATTATTTATGTTAGACAATCTCAGCTTTTATATTGCGTTAAGGATTTTGAGATTTTGTCTTGTAGTGCCTGTGCACAGGGGCGGTGTCCTACAACTTCTAAGGTATCATAAGCTGTGCTGTTCCTCACACCACTGTCAGATGATATTTATAGCAATCCGTTTATTTTGAAGAAGTCTTGCTTTCTACCATTCTGTCCGTTGGTGTCTCTGCCAAAATCAGCACGTACCAGAGCCCCGCCCCCCTACCAACCACAGCTTATTAAAAAACAGATTCAGGTGTCCCAGCATTGAATTTTAGCGTCCGGTACTTCGAGGCGACTTCCTCAAAGTATGGGCCAGTCTGAACGCCCAGCATTCGGTGTCTGAGTCCCTTCTGTGAATTATCCTTGGGCGGTCCTTCCTGCCGAGCATTATTGCTTACTGTGCATCCACTAACTAACATCTCAGTGCAGGCTGTTGCCATTCATATCTTGAAACAATTTTTTGCTGTGAAGACCGTGTTTGTTTTCTATTCATTCAACATTAAAGCAATGTAGAGATACCACAGGTGCATAGTTACTACATTGACGGAAAAAAATCGCAAAAACAAAAAATACTTAATGTAGAGAAATGAAATTTCGGATATATATTTGTCTCGATAATATACTGGAGTGCTTAACAATGCAGGACCCCAGCTTACTGTAAGCGTGATGTAGGCCATTGCAAATCTGAAATTCTGGTACATTAATAACCCTTGTAATATAATGTTGAATGCAAGCATGTAAAAATGTACGCGTTGTGTTATACAGGTTCCGGTTGTCAGTTTGTGGAACGACGTTCCATGGCTGTTGCATTTGGTCAGTCAACACCAGGACGGTTAATTCTGTTTGTGGATGACGCCGGAATTTTCGTTTGATGATGTTCCGTATGTTCAAAATGGTTCAAATGGCTCTGAGCACTATGGGACTTAACTTCTAAGGTCATCAGTCCCCTAGAACTTAGAACTACTTAAACCTAAATAACCTAAGGACCTCACACACATCCATGCCCGAGGCAGGATTCGAACCTGCGACCGTAGCGGCCACGCGGATTTCAGACTGTAGCGCCTTTAACCGCTTGGCCACACCGGCCGGCGTTCCGTATGTGATCCACTGGAGACAGATCTGGTCATCGAGGAGGGCAAGGCAACATTTCGACACACTATAGAGCATGTTGGGTTACAACAGCGGTACATGGGCGAGCGTTATCCCGTAGGAAAACACTCTCTGGAATGCTGTTCATGAATGGCTCAAATCTCTCAAATAGCTCTAAGCGCTATGGGACTTAACATCTGATGTCATCAGTCCCCTAGACTTAGAACTACTTAAACCTAACTAACCGAATGACATCACACACATGCATCCCGGAGGTAGGATTCGAACCTGCGACCGCAGCAGCAGCGCGGTTCCGGACTGAAGCGCCAAGAGCCGCTCTTCCACAGCGGCCGGCGTTCATGAATGGCAGCCCAACAGGTCGAATCACCAGACTGACGTACAAGATAGCAGTCAGGGTGCGTGGGATAACAACGAGAGTGCTCCTGCTGTCATAAGAAACCGCACACCAGACCATAACTCCAGCTTTAGGTCCAACGTATCTATCACGCAGACAGATTGGTCGTACGCACTCAACAGGTCTCCTTGTAGTTAACACACGACCATCACTGGCACCTAGACAGATGTAGATTTCATCAGGAAACGCAACAGACCTTCTCCCACTCCTCGAATAATCTCTCACTTTACACCACTAATGTCGCAAATAGTGCTGGTTTGGGATAATTGGGACTCGCGGTACAGAGCGTCTGGCTCAGTGCTGCCCTTGTAGTAATCGATTTGCAGCAGTTAGAAGTCTCACTGTGGTGTCGACTGCTGTTCAGATTGATGATAAAGACGCAGAACAATGCGCCAGAGTCATACGCCGTACTTTCCTCTCGACAGAACCACGTAACTGTTCGGAGTCTGGTTTTGTTGCGATCATACTTTCTCGTGACCACCGCTGCCAGCTGTCATGCACAGTGGCTACATTCCTGCCAAGTCTTTCTGCAATACCACCGAAGCAACGTCCAGCTGCCCGTAGCCCCATCACACGGCTGCAGAGCTAGGTATTGATAAAGGCGTCTTTGTCGCCTTAAAGGCATTGTTGATGAACATCGACTTAGCACATCCAATCTCTAAGGTAACTGTTGAGTGGTACTTAAGATAGGTAAATAAATTAGAAAATAAATGAAAGACTCAGTTTAGTTTAGAAGAGTTACACACTGGCAAACAGCGGGCAGAGCAGCAGAGGCAATGACCGTGAAGTCAGCACGTTCAGGAGAAGCCATCGCCCTGCCCACATAAGCGGACGCTGTCGATTCAGCCGTCAGGGCATCGCCCGACCGGCTCACGCCAAGAAGATTCTTCGAGAAGCTTTTCAATGTGACAGAAGAGGCAATAACCGTGAAGTCGTTCACCTCCAGTGAACTGAAGTGAATAAATACGCGAGACGCAGTGGGCCCAACAAAAAGAAGAGTAGTTTTCAGTTCAGTTTCGGAGCTGAAGACCGTCATGCAGGAAGAGACTACATCGTACACGGAAGCACGAAGTCTGCCGCTGTAATGGAATAGCAAGCAGCAGCCTCGCCGTCAGAAGACAGAAGTTTGAAGACTGATTTTTACGTACCCGGGTGACTCGTGAGGACGAGAAGGAGACGGCCTCACATCAGCAGTCACCTGTGAGCTGGGATGAAGATCGGACAGCCGAAGACTGGCAAGCTGGAGTCCGTTGTTCGAGTCCGGGATACTGGCCTTCCCCCGCCGCGCCGCTCCGCTGGCCGACGCACAACACTGACACACGCGGCCGCTTAGAGAAGAGAAACACTGGGACGCCACATCCAAGGTATCGCCATCCGATGCACGACTTCGTTCTCAATAATTAAACGGGCCACCTCGCGCTGCGCGTCTTCAGTCAACTGGGCGAGGCGGCGACTCGAGATACACACCGCCAGGCGTAATCAGACGCCGCCGCTGCCGCAGCAGAGGCTTCGCAAACGACACAGCTGCCTCTCTCCCAGCCAGAGCAATCGAGTAAAGAAACACTTGTACAAAACTTTCAATAAAAGTTATCTTATGTAAAAATGCTGTTTCATTCTACTTCATACCCGAGCCCAGGAAGAACCCACCCTGCCCATACGTTGTTAAGAAAGGAAAAGTAATTCATTTAGTGTTTTTAACCCTGACATAATGCTTTAGAATTAAATGCCCTTTGCAGTAATGCTCATCGCGACAATTGACTAGCATCAAAAGAGAAAACCCAGTTACATAACTAACGCGTAACTACAGCGTGATTTTGAAGCAAACTTCATTTGCATGCGCGTAGTGGCGCTACTAGCGCCTTTCTGATGCACCTGGCGCGAAATTTGAATAGGCATCTTGTTTCAGATGTAGAGATACGATACCAAATTGTGTTTATGTCGCACAACCCATTCTTGGTATTACAGCCATTTTTCTCTTCAGCGCATTCAACATCATGATGGAGTTCGATTGTACTGCGTAACAAGCGAGAAGCACAGAGCTGAGGGTCCTTTTGTAGCGATAATAGGCCATTTGCAAACCTTCTCGTTTTAACCACATCCCCGTTGTGGGTGGCCTATACTTCAGTGCCCATCGGAACGCCTACACACTGCTGCCTCTCGCGCAATGGGGACCAGCGGTCGGCAGCTGCCCCGCCTCCTCTTGCAGATACTCCGTCCGAATAGGCCTCGTAAGGCCAAACAGTACCGACCAACTGCCGTGTCATCCTCAGCCTATAGGAGTCACTGCTGCGTATGTGTAAGGGCGTGTGGTCAGCTCACCATTCTCCCGGCCGTTGTCAGTTTTCGTGACCGAATCCGCTATTTCACAGTCAAGTAGATCGTCAATTGACCTCACAACGGCTGAGTGCACATCGCTTGCCTACATCTCTCGGTGGACCCGTAAGATCACCCATCCAAGTGCTACTCCAGCCCGACAGCGCTTACCTTCGGTGATCTGACGGGAAGGGTTGTTACCATTGCGTGAAGGCTGCCCGTCAGATAAGTGGTACGATAATTAGGCTGCCCTGCACTGGCGCCTTAGCGCCAGAGAACGTTGGAGCGGTTCCTTTGTTTCGCTCCAAGGTCTTGATTCAGCCAATGTGATTGCGTCGGTTCACCTAGCGTAGACGCGGACGAACCGACCAATCAGAAACAACTTGGTTTCAGTCCAATACCAGCTTCATAATGATAATTGTGCATCGTGTACACAGCATGGAGGGAATTTGCTGTCTTTTCTCCAGTTTTTAGAAAATTTCATAGAATTTCTCGGCTGTGAGGTTAGCAGTAGTAACACAGCGAGCCGTCCCACCTGTGATTTTTGAGAAGCTGGAAGTAGGACGTGAGGATGGTATTTTTTTTGGAGAGATGGCCACTGATCGTCAGAGACTGAAACTGTCGGCCATCTGTGGCTGATCTCGGCTGACATGGAGCAGAGGTCAGTTTTACAAACCGCGGTAGCGCGATCCGAAATCTGAACAGTTTGTTTCTGTGTTTCAACGTGCCGTCTAAGATGCTGCATTAACTCTGATCGAAATTTAATTTCTCTAATCTTTTATCAGCGAGATGAACAGATAAGGATATATTCACGCTGTTGCTTCCATACACTCTTCCTTACATAGGAGCTCTCCCAAAGTGTTAATCTCATCCAAAAAAAATGGTTCAAATGGCTCTGAGCACTATGGGACTTAATATCTGAGGTCATTTGTCCCCTAGAACTTAGAACTACTTACACCTAACTAACCTAAGGACATCACACACATCCATGCCGAAGGCAGGATTCGAACCTGCGACCATAGCAGTATCGCGGTTCCGGACTGAAGCGCCCAGAACCGCACGGCCACCGCGGCCGACTAATCTCATCCATTTGGTTATACTAATTCAAAGGTCGATTGATTTATTTCGTCTCTGATAGACAAAGTTTATTTAATAATTGCACAGTTTAAGAGCAAAATCAGATTTTCTGAAAAGCAAATTAATTGTATCATCCATTATAACGTTCGTTTAATACTTTTTCATTTTAAGAGAAAAATCAGATTCCACTCGGAGTTATTGCAACTATCCACTGTTTTATAAGACGTAAGGCTAAAAAATGTTGTTAAAGACAAATAAGTTTTTGAATAATCTTGTCCAAGTTTAGAACCAGTAAAAATTATGTCAAAATTAGATCTGAATTTCGTTACAAGAAGTCTAACTTGTCCCACAGCTTTCCTGCTTACGTAGAATGAAAATAATCTGGTTTAGTATCAAGTTGTGCTTTTCTGTGAAGATTTGGTTCATTGCATACAGTTGCCATATTTATCTTCAAGACGTTATTGTTTCACTAGCTGCAGCAGTTGCCTTAGGCGCACATGCTGTAACAAGCACTCAAGAGTTGTAAATTTAAGACGACGGCATCCAACGTAAATGTAATTTCATCAGACTACGTGATTCTGTGTATGCAAAGTGTACATAAAACGACTGACTTAACTAGAGTAAGTTCATTTATAAATATTTGACCTGTCAAACTTAAAGAAAGTTAGACTTGAAGTATTTGGTAGTAATTATTCTTATATGTTTTAAATTGCTGTAACTTTGCTTTATAAAGTATAGTTTCTTCTGTACTTCATAAACCATACTGCGGAACCTGTGGACAGTTCGGAAATTGTAGTACTTACGGAAGCATCGAAGAAAACGGTATGTGTGAAAAGATTGAGCATGTCTCTGCTAAATGGTATAACGACTTGCTCTGGTCAAAACCGATACGCCTCTTGCCAAGGTCCGAGGAATGGACCACAGCATTTGCGGCGATCAGGCCGACGAGCAGGCCGCAACAGTTGCGTCATACGTGAACCACACTGTATTTCATTCTAGAATAAAAAGTTCGAGAAATATTCATCGTCAGTTTTATGGTGAAGCTGTATTTTCTTTGGCAATGACAATTTAGTATCAAGTCTCAGAATACAACATGCAAGCCTCTTCATCTCTGCATAAGTACTGCAACCCACAGCGTCAACCTTCATCCAATGAAGCTCGTTGCTGTGCCTACTGTAATAAAGCGATCGTTGACCTGTGTCTATAATTTTTATTCTCACCCCCCTTTCCCATCAACGGCACACACACACACACACACACACACACACACACACGCAAACGCGCGCGCGCGCTTTCAGCCATCACCAAATTGGCGATACATTGATGCCTTAAGATGTGGCCGATAGATCAATGCCTTCTTTTAGTCATGTTGGTTCATTTATTTCTCCCTCCTCTGCCCTCCATTTCGATTCAGTACCTCCACTTCAGTTACTCGATATACTCATCTCACCTTACCCATTCATATGTAGCACCACGTTTTAAAGCTTCTGTTCTCATTTTTTACGAACTGTTTATCGTCCACGCTACACTTCCGTACAAGTCTACACTCCAGACTAACGCTTAAAGTAATAGTCGATCTTAAAAAATTTCTCTTTTGCAAAAATGCTTTTGTTGCTATTACAAGTTTGCATTTCATATTTTTCCTACTTCAGCCATAATCAGTTATTTTAGTGCCCAAATAGTAACAGTTATTTCCTACGTTTAGTATCTTATGCCCTAATCCACAACCTTTAGCATGGCATGTTTTAATTCTACTACATTCATTACCCATGTTTTACTTTATTTGACATTCATCTTGTAACCTCTTTTCAAGATGCTATCACATTCAACGGCTCGTGCAGGGCATTTGCCGTCTCTGACGGTACCTCAAAGTTTTTATCCGTCTCCCTTTCCAACTTTCTTTCTTTCCTCCACAGCTTGGAAATGTGCGAATTAAATTACATCAGCGATAGGCTACAAACTCCGTTCTCAACTGTTGCTGCCATTTGACGTCCTTATACTACTATTACTGCTATCTGGTATCTGCATAAGTTTTATAATTGCAACATACCTGTCACGGAATGTGAGACTAGCCCATTTTGTTAACGGTTCGTATTCTTGAAAAGCCAAGCTACGTAAAATGCGTATGAGTGGCCCATCAGTTACCTTAGATAACAGGGCATAACATGACAGTTACAAATTGAGCCGGAATTTCGTTTGGAAAGGACATTTTCTAAAAATGGGTTATGAAATATTGTGTAACAGCGTTGTGAAACGCACTTTAAGATCGATATCACTTCCTGCGTGTACACTCTCCTCTTTCTTATGAAAACAATGACTGCCCTACTTCAGGAACGAATTAGTAGACAAATACGTATCCTTCTTGCATATGTTGCAGGGAGCTGCTTTAACACGACGTACTACTGTAATATTGAGTTGGTACATACGTTCTTAGCATTTTTGCATAATTTTAATAGTAAACACACCAGCTACACACAACAAAGCGTTTAGTCACCAATAATACAGGGTGATCCAAAAAGAATACCACAACTTTAAAAATGTGTATTTAATGAAAGAAACATAATATAACCTTCTGTTATACATCATTACAAAGAGTATTTAAAAAGGTTTTTTTCAATCAAAAACAAGTTCAGAGATGTTCAATATGGCCCCCTCCAGACCACGAGCAGTATCAACCTGATACTCCAACTTGTTCCACACTCTCTGTAGCATATCAGGCGTAACAGTTTGGATAGCTGCTGTTATTTCTCGTTTCAAATCATCAATGGTGGCTGGGAGAGGTGGCCGAAACACCATATCCTTAACATACCCTCATAAGAAAAATCGCAGGGGTAAGATAAGGGCTTCTTGGAGGCCAGTGATGAAGTGCTCTGTCACGGGCTGCCTGGCGGCCGATCCATCGTCTCGGGTAGTTGACGTTCAGGTTTCATAACTAACCTTTTTCGTAGGACTCTCCATACAGTTGATTGTGGAATTTGCAGCTCTCTGCTAGCTCTGCGAGTCGATTTTCCTGGGCTGCGAACAAATGCTTGCTGGAGGCGTGCTACATTTTCATCACTCGTTCTCGGCCGTCCAGAACTTTTCCCTTTGCACAAACACCCATTCTCTGTAAACTGTTTATACCAACGTATAATACACCACCTATCAGGAGGTTTAACACCATACTTCGTTCGAAATGCACGCTGAACAACTGTCGTCGATTCACTTCTGCCGTACTCAATAATACAAAAAGCTTTCTGTTGAGCGGTCGCCATCTTAGCATCAACTGACGCTGACGCCTAGTCAACAGCGCCTCAAGCAAACAAATGTACAACTAAATGAAACTTTATAGCTCCCTTAATTCGCCGACAGATAGTGCTTAGCTCTGCCTTTTGTCGTTGCAGAGTTTTAAATTCCTAAAGTTGTGGTATTCTTTTTGAATCACCCTGTATATTCTCCTTCACTATTTGCAACAGCCTGCCAAAGCTGGAATAACTTTTCGATTCCACGAATGTAAAAATTACGTGGTTTTGAGGTGAATAAGTCATCGAATTTTGTTCGGAGCGTATTTTCATCCAGAAAGGAAGTTTCTTGAATGTCGTTCGATAGAGAGGGAAAAAGGTGAAAATTTGATGGTGTAAGATCAGATGAGTAAGGCTGGTGCGGAATGACTTCACAATGTATCTCCTGTCTAGCGGAGTACAGGTGGGCGTTGTCGTGGGGTAGCAGCACTTCATCCAGTATTCCTGGTCGTTGTTCTTGGACTGCGTTAGCAAGACGTCTCAGTTGTTGACAATAAATGTCAGCAGTGATGGTTACGCTTCGAGGAAGCAATTCGCAGTACCCCACACCGTCGCTGTTTCAACAGATGCATAACGTTATCTTTTGTGGATGGGCACATCTTTTGTACGGGGAGTGTGCTTTGTTTGGGCTCAACCATTACTTTCTTTTCCTTATGTTAGTAGAAAGACACAATTTCCCTCACGAGTAACGATACAGGATAGGAATGGTCGGTGTTGTTCACGAGCCAACTGATGACAAGTAAGCACAGATGCACATGCGGTCACCAGCTGATTTTTGTGATTCTGGCCTAGAGCATGCGGTACCCATAGACTCGATTTTTTGAACCTTCCCCATCGTATGCAAAGGTCGCACGATGGTGGAATGATCTGAGTTCATCACATTTGCCAGTCCTCGTGTGTACTGACATGGATCTTTGTAGATAAATGCATTTAAACGATGTTCACCGTACCCCGAAGGTCTTCCTGAATGTGTAGACTCACTAACGTCAAAACGATTCTCCTTAAAACGAGAAAACCATTTTCTTGTCGTCCTTTGACCAGTGGCATTGTCGCCATGTCTGGTACAAAGGTTTCTGGCTGCTTTTGCTGCCTCACCCCTCTATTGAACTCAAAAAGAAGAATATACATAAAAATGATATTTGGTGAAGTACCCCATAGCGACCGGAACACAAATATGCAAAACAAAAACCCTACGACCTCATGCATCAACCCAACTAATATCAAATTCAGGTAATAGTGATATGTACAGGGTGTTTCAAAAATGACCGGTATATTTGAAACGGCAATAAAAACTAAACGAGCAGCGATAGAAATACACCGTTTGCTGCAATATGCTTGGGACAACAGTACATTTTCAGGCAGACAAACTTTCGAAATTACAGTAGTTACAATTTTCAACAACAGATGGCGCTGCGGTCTGGGAAACGCTATAGTACGATATTTTCCACATATCCACCATGCGTAGCAATAATATGGCGTAGTCTCTGAATGAAATTACCCGAAACCTTTGACAACGTGTCTGGCGGAATGGCTTCACATGCAGATGAGATGTACTGCTTCATCTGTTCAATTGTTTCTGGATTCTGGCGGTATACCTGGTCTTTCAAGTGTCCCCACAGAAAGAAGTCACAGGGGTTCATGTCTGGCGAATAGGGAGGCCAATCCACGCTGCCTCCTGTATGTTTCGGATAGCCCAAAGCAATCACACGATCATCGAAATATTCATTCAGGAAATTAAAGACGTCGGCCGTGCGATGTGGCCGGGCACCATCTTGCATAAACCACGAGGTGTTCGCAGTGTCGTCTAAGGCAATTTGTACCGCCACAAATCCACGAAGAATGTCCAGATAGCGTTATGCAGTAATCGTTTCGGATCTGAAAAATGGGCCAATGATTCCTTTGGAAGAAATGGCGGCCCAGACCAGTACTTTTTGAGGATGCAGGGACGATGGGACTGCAACATGGCGCTTTTCGGTTCCCCATATGCGCCAGTTCTGTCGCCCTACCTTTCCAGCACGTTCATCCGTCACGTTCCCAGTCCGTTGAAATTTTTCAAACAGATCCTTTATTGTATCGCTTTTCGGTCCTTTGGTTACATTAAACCTCCGTTGAAAACTTCGTCTTGTTGCAACAACACTGTGTTCTAGGCGGTGGAATTCCAACACCAGAAAAATCCTCTGTTCTAAGGAATAAACCATGTTGTCTACAGCACACTTGCACGTTGTGAACAGCACACGCTTACAGCAGAATGACGACGTACAGAATGGCGCACCCACAGACTGCGTTGTCTTCTATATCTTTCACATCACTTGCAGCGCCATCTGTTGTTGAAAATTGTAACTACTGTAATTTCGAAAGTTTGTCCGCCTGAAAATGTACTGTTGTCCCAAGCATATTGCAACAAACGGTGTATTTCTATCGCTGCTCGTTTAGTTTTTATTGCCGTTTCAAATATACCGGTCATTTTTGAAACACCCTGTAAATAACGGCATCACAATTCAAATGACATTTAGCTATGACGAACGAAATTATGTTCCCAATAACCGTTTCTTGCGAGAGAAGAATTTCACTTTCTTTCCATATTGTTACGACTTCAAATAACAGTTGTTTGAAATCAATGTTGCTTCGTATGTGTTTCATGACGTAACATGGATCACTAGACGCTGTAGTACAAATTATTTCCGTCAAGAATCTCAGTATGATTTGTGAAGGTTTCCTTAGTGAAGGATATTGGCTATGGTCGTAGCATAGTTCTACATCACCTTCCGTTAGACACAGACGCGAAAACTTCAGTTTGGAAAAACATAAAGTTCTCACACTTCGCAACACAGCAACTGCACAGCAAGCAAGCACTAGCGACGGAATGGAGTTTTACATGGTGTGGTCTGCATCTGGTGACAAATACTGTTACGGCACACGGTTTAACGGTTTCAGAAACATTCATTATATCGTAATATCAACTGTATTTTATTGAAACATATGATATTAGTCTCTTTCAAAAAGATGGGCGTATTTAGAGGGTAAATAAAACAAATAAATAAAAGAATTGTGGACATTCACATGAATCAAGCATTTAATTTCCAAATCCATTTAAGACTTACATAAGGTATAATACGTTGAAGATTCATTGTCTAATTTATATGCTGTTTTAAAATGTATGAACATTTTGTGGAGGTCACACTACTTTCACATACGCTAACGAAATACCTTTTTTAACATAGCAATAAACGTTGACATCTATTTCCTAAAACATATAGCAAACAACTCGCTTTGTATCAGTCCATTTGTAAATATAAGATTGTGTGTGCTATGCAAACAAATGTGAAAAAAAGGAATTACATGTTACAGTATAAAATATAGGAGCAGCGTACAAAACGTAGTCGACAAAGGGACGTATTTATGAAGACATAAACGTATTACGCCAATTGAAGACGGATGATATCCTGAAACGCGACTGCCTAAAAAGTGGCTGGTTGCTGTGTTTCTTCAAGTAGCAGAAACTGAAACCCACACAGAGGCTTTGTCGTTCTTACCTTGCACTATAACCGAATAGAACAGGAAATGGGGAGGATAAATACCTTCCACCATACACCACGAGGTCTCTTACTTAGTGCAGATGTACATATACGAGGGCGTGTTGGAAAATAATGACTCCGAATTTTGTTGTGTGAAAATCCTTAAAGCTTTCTAGATAAAACAAACATTATTAACATTCAACATCTTTATTCTTATGTCTACATATTTTTCTCGTAACAAAGTCAGCCCGATGACCAACACATTTCTTCCATAGAGAGACCATTTTCTTGATACTGTCATTGTAGAACGTTAGACTTTGTTGACGAAGCCACAGTCTTACAACTGCTTGCAACGCTTCATAACTATCAAAATGAAGAACTCGAAGATGTTCTTTATGTTTTGGAACCAGATGGAAATCAGATGGGATCAAGTTTGGACTGTAAGGTGGACAATCGATGGCATTGAACCCGAGGCGTCGGATTATTGCATATGTCGCAGAGCTCGTGTGTGGTCTCGCATTGTCATGCTGAAGGAGTGAGAGCCCCACGTGCGGACGAACGGTTAGGAAGTTGATCACAGCAAGCTGTGTCTCACGCACCGACATAGTTACATTACTGACCGCTATGTTAAACGCTGCAATTCGGAGCCTTCTAGTGGCTGAGGGCTTCAAATATGTAGACATGAATAACGGAGATGTAAAATGTCAATATAGTTCGTTTTATGTAAAAAAATTAAGAGTTCTCACATAAAACAAACGGAGGCATTACTTTTCAGCTCGCTCTAGGAGATGGAGATACAGTATTTACATACGTCGGTCCCAGGATAGAAGTAGATTTTGGGTATTAGAATTATACTACATACGTGTCCATGCTTTTAAGCAACCTTTGTATGTTTTCTTAAATCATTATCCTACAACTACGCAACTTGTGAACACACTAGCCGATAAAGCGAATGGTAGACCTGGCCAAACGTGAACTAACTTGTTCACGTAACTGCTCGTCATTTATTTATTTATTCGTAGGAACAGTCAGCTTGTTACCTCTCGGTGTAAGGATACAAAAGTGATCATGGAAAATGTATTCGCAGGCAAGTGTAACACTTTGCTACTAATGTCATTAAATATTTTGGTTGTGAGAAAGAGAAAGGCAATGAATCGTGCAATCAGAATTTTAAAGTTTAATAAGTCGATGGTACGCAAAGTATGCTGGAAGGAGCCGGTGCTGACTGGAGTGAGATTTAAATATTAGTCCCTAAGAAAAAAAATGGAAAGTACTCACAATAAATATCTCGTCGATTATACAGATAAATTAATTATTAGGCGGCAATTGCTACTACATGATCAGTACCACGAAACATCAACTTAGCGAAAACTTCACAGATTTTGTAATACCATACTGATCTTTCACGTAGTTAGGAAACTTCTATAAAAACTGTTCTCCCAGTTGGATTTGATATTAAAAAGTTCCGGAATAAAAGATTCATCATGTGATATCAAGATGACAGTATAAAAGTACGGCATACTACGTTAGACTTTTACGAATGAGTCAAGTGCCAGAACCAAAGCTTTTAAAACCGACATTAGATTTTTTCAAACTAGATGTGGATTCTCTCAAATTAAAATGTGAATGAATGCTTTTAAGATGATAATGGATGAGCAATTATCATGAACAAAGCTGCCAATGGCTACTTAATTTTCATGGAGTGAGTACATTGGTGTGTTGACTTTCAGTTTACGTCAGTGCCCCACTTCAAAGAATACTAGGGTGCACACCGCTACTGCCTCCCGTATCGCGAATGGAGACTCAAATTAAAGACAAATAAACCAGAAGTAACAGCGTTCTACCTCCATAATAAAAAGGCACCCAGGAAGTTACATGTTTCTTTGAGAGGGCCAGAGTTTCCCAAAAACTACGTCCCCATAAATCTAGGTAACACTCTCTGTCGGATACTGTCATTTCAGCAGCATGAACCTGCCAAAGAAGTTTGGCTAAAGAGTAAATCTGCTCCACGAAATAGCAGGAAACAGATGGGGAGCACATCCAGATGCGCTACGCAAAGTTCCAACTTCACTTGTCTACTCAACCAATATCGTGCCCCGCATGGAAAAGTAGTGAACATCGAACTAAGATAAATATCTGAATGAGGTCATGAGGGCCATTACTGGTACTACGAGATCTACTTGCACTCCGTGGTTGCCTTTTCTGTCCAGTATTGCCCCTCCAGATCACCGAAGAAAAGCTGACAACGCACAAATTCTTAAAAAGATAGCATCGCATAAGGATTCATTTCTAAGAGGGTAAGGCCTCAATCACAGCCAATGGATTCCGTTCGAGTTTGGAAGGTCGCTTGTACGCAGCCTAAAAAGAGAGACTAAGATATTCCGGCTCAGCAATCCTCCGTTTTTGAGGAAACTACTCCTAAAGTTCATGACGCGCAGTCGACATTGAATTTGACGGTATCGACAGATGTGTGAAAATTCAGCATTTTTCAAAAACATACATTTTCCGTCAAACTGAGGAAAGAAACTTTTTCGACCCCGTTGTTGTTCCCTAAGGTTAAAAGTAGCTCAACAAAAGCGCCGCTGGTGTCGCGACAAGGCGTCTGGCAGCGGAGTGAAGACCCTGTGTTCCATTGACAGTTCCATTCTGCAACTCTTTTTACTCTTTTTTTCGAAGTTGGCAGGAATATCAGGGTTCATAAGCGAAGTGAATCAGTAAAGAACAATGATCGACAAATAAATTTCTCAAACAACTTCGATTAGTAAATAATTAAAAATTTAATCTAGTCGATTTACCATTTTTTCACTCAGTCTGTCCCATGTCCCCAAATTCTTTCGAACAACTAAATGCTTGGAACTTGTCATACAAACATTGGAAAGCAAATTTACTGGCGGCACCAAGAAAATCTAACGAATGCAATCTTTGCGCAGCTACAACATTCTTCCCGAAGATTCGGAGGGAAACAAACTTTTTTTTCTTTTCCGGGAATTAATTTTGATGCATAGGTTCTCTGTTCTATAGCTACATGCCTTGGTCGGTACACCAGAAGCGCTTTCGTCCAACAGCGCTTACCTTAGGGGTACATAAACACCAGTCAAGAAAGTTTCTTTCCTCGATTTGAAGAAAATATGCTTTTTCAGACCCCATATATGATGAAAAATGCTCAGTTTCATTTATCTATCGTTTCCGTCATTTCTGAGTCGACTGCCCGTCATGAACGCGAGGGGAAGTTTTCTCAAAATCGTGAAGGAGGGGAAGGATGATGAACCAAAATACCGAAAAGTCTTTCATTTTAGGTTGTACACAAGCGAATTGCCAAATACGAGCCGAATCGGTTGGCCGCGTCTGAGGACTTCGCCTTGTAAGTAGCGCTAAACAGAATCCAACAGTTGATGTCAATCGCATCCGAACGGGACAAAAGAGATGAGAAGTGGGGCTATTGAGAAAGTGTATGTGAAATAGTGGAATGGGAAGGAAAGGGTGAAAACTATTGATGTCCAGCCGCACAGGACATTGTGGAAATGCAATGGCGAAACTTGAAAAATTGTGCGATACCGGACTCGAACCCGGATTTACCGCATGAGTGGTCGCCTTAACAGCTCCGGCCAGCCGGACACGGTTCCTAACTGACTGAAATCTCCAACTTATTGCACACTACAATGCAGTCTCCCTCGTCTATTAAACTGACTACTCGCAAATCCTGATTCACGTACAGAGTTCACACGATATTGATGCATTCACAGTGAAACACACGTCGAGAAGCCGTTCTCCTCTTTTTCAGGGATGTGTATACAACTCAGATACAAATCAGACTAGGTGATACTCTTGTGGAAGAACGATAGAGTACAACCTGGGACCAAGCACAAGTGTTTCAGAGGATACAATTCTGCGCATGCTGTTGAATATCGGGGCAGACCACCCCTATGTGTTACACATGTTGACCTAACTAAATCTTCAAATACTGCAGTGGGCACGGGATCATCGATATTGGATCGTGGGTGAGCGGAAACGTATCGCTTTACGTCGCTGCCACGTCTTCTGTTGCAGTAAATCGATGGTAGTGTCCGGTTATGCCATCACCTGGGTGAATAGCTGTTCGAAACATGCACCACACCACGAATGCAGGCTGGTGGAGGATCGCTTTTATGCAGTGGGGGTCATTCATCTGAACTTCCTCTGGACCAGCATTGGTAATCAAAGGCAATGTGACAGTTGTGAATACTATCGTGCACCACCTGAATTTATTCATATTTGATATCTTCCCTGATAGTATCTTTCAGAGGCTAACAGTCCGTGCAACAAGGCCAGAATTTTGATTCAGTAGTTTTAGGAGCATACTGGTTAACTCACGTTGACGGACACCGAATTTGTCTGTCCTGAACCCGATGGAACATAGTTAGAACTTTGTTATGTAGCAGCTCCGTGCATACAAACCACTGGCCAGAAACTTATAAGAATTTCGTGTCGTATGTCTAGAGGTCTGGTGCCACAGAATTCCCAAAAGCCTACCAACGATTTGTCTAATCTATGCAGTTCAGAATTCCATCCCAAATGTGACTAACATGAAGGAAGTTTTGGGTTTATCAGCCCAACGACATCGAGGTCATCAGAGAAGGAGCACAAGACTGTCAAGAATGGGGAGAGAAATTGGCTGTGGTCCTTCAAAGGAATCTTCCCGGCATTTGCCTAGAGTGATTTAGGGAAATGACGGAAAACCTAAATCTGGATAGTCAGAGGCGGCGTTGAACCGTGGTCCTTCCGAAAGCGAGGCCAGTATGCTGTACACTGTGCCACCTCACTCTGTGTTTGACCAAAACGTTATTATGCAAGTTGTCATAGTACTTTCTCATCAGTATATAAGTGTACGTTCTGTAGCGCCATACAATGATAATAATAATCACCCTTCTCTGTTTCTCTGGCTTAAACACGATGGTGCTGCCACACTGATCAGGTCTTCTGTTCGCTTTGCCGAGCAATGTTTAAAATTCTGGCATAATGGAATCTATGAGAACAAATAAGCCCTCGGTCACAAATATTAAGTCAAAATTGACCAGGTTTCGACGCTGCTATGAGTGTCGTCTTCAGAATTAAACTAACTGTTCTAAAACATATTAGGTATATAATACATTAACAAAATTAAAGTTTGTACTGACTGGAGAGACATGCAGTACTTTCAAGTCACATTTTAAAAAAGATCTAAGCCGTAAAGGCGACGTCATGAATAGTTGTAAATGAGATGGCGAGCCGCTAAGGGCTGCTCGTACTCGAGTGAACAAGGGTTGCAACAAGACTGAGGTGCCCACGTTAGAAAGTGTGGGCAAGTAAACATGGTGTTGCTACGAGCGCCATCTAGTAGCCACTGAAGGAACCCAGGCTACTGTACATTCAAAAATTGGACACAAGAAATTGTGATGCAGCTGATTCAGCCATAACGTAAGCACTAATAATAATAGGATGGAGTTACATATTTAACTGCTTTAAACAGAGATACATTTTGTAACGTAAAAAAACCTCGGTTATGACATACAAGAAAACAGCAAAGATGTAACAGGAAAACAACATTTCGGTAAACTGCATGAGGAAATCTGAATCAAAGATCAAGCAATGGCTTTATACAGTCGAAAAAGTTTTTATTTCGCAGCTGCAGCTGTTCGTTTAGAATGAGGCCATCATGACGAGAGAGATGTTTGAAAATCTCCAAATCCCCTTCTTTTCGGTATGCAGAATATTGTTATCGCCTATGGCTTTAGGCACGTGTCCAGTAATTAAGATGTGATCGACGAAGGATGTATTTAGGGGACTGGTGCCGTTCTTTCTCAAAAGATGTTCTTTATATCTGATGGTGAAAGCACGTCCAGTTTGCCCTGTATAATAGGAAGAGCAGGTATCACAGATGATCTTATAAACGCTAGAACTTTCAGTAGGGGAGCGAATGGATTTCAAATTATGAATGAAGTTTCTCTTCAGATTATTATTAGTAGAGAAGGCAACATTGCAGTTGTATTTGTTGCGAAGCATGCGCTGGATCTGATAGGAAATGGGTCCTTTGAAAGCAATAGAAAAACGTTTTTTTGGGTTAATTTCAGTGCATGAGGTGTTGAGCGTGGTAGTTCTTGCAGTTATCTTTTTTAGGATATCGTCCACTATGTTAGGCGTATATTCATTATTGACTGCTAAAGGTTTTAAGTCAATTAATCTCCTCATTAAACTTTTCTGTTGAAAGTGGTATAGCGGTGGCTCGGTGGACGGCAGAGTGAAAAAAGGCCATTTTTTGAGACTGTGGATGAAAAGAGGAAGCTGGCACGATTTGGTCAGTATACATTTCTTTTCGAAAAATATTGAAAGTGATGTTCTTGTCTTCTATTGTAATCGCCAAGTCTAAATAATGTAATTGGCGGTTTTCATTTTCGAGTTCAATAGTGAAAGAAATTTTTTCATGGAGGTCGTTAAAAAGTTTAAATATATGATCAATTCGATATCTATTTTTTTTATATATATAATGGAACCTAGTTGATGTAGATTAGAGTGAACGGATCTGGTACAGGACTGTACCGTAGGTAACGACTATGCTGAGGACTGAGACGAGCAGCGACCTGTCTACAGAGAAGAATCCGGCGGCGCTGAAGCGCAGGCGTGGTATATCCCCGGCTTCTCGCTGAATCAGCAGGCAGCGGATGTCGTCAGCACGGGAGGCCGCCGACCAGCACGACTCCACGATGAGCACGAGTCGCAGCAGCGCGTACGTCAGCAACAGGGCTCGATTCCGTGTGAGAGTGAACATCGGTCCGCCTGCAATCTTGCCGATGAGCAGATCTACTTGGTACAGCACTGTCAAGAGGTCAGCAGCTACGTCACAGGCGATCGCGAGGCCAAAGTGGGCCTGCAGCACCTGTGCAGCGTGCAGCAACACCAGGTACTGCGAACGCGCCCTCCAGGTGTTTGCCGTCGTTTGCGATCCTCTGAACGAACCAGTGTTGCTCACACCTGAAACAAAGTGGCAATGAAGGAACTACGCATATGAAGCAGTACTTTTAGCACATCAGGAGAAAAAATTTTCCACTACACTACTCCCCCAGCACCTGGAGACATCATGATAATGCTGTGAAGCGCCACCTCCACCCTTCATAACAGCCATAATTTGGCAAGGAAGAGAATCAATAATGATCAGATATGACAGAGCTACTAAATTCCAGGAGTGTTCATTCCTGTTTCGAATAGTCCCACACATTTTCTCTGCCGCGCGGGATTAGCCGAGCGGTTTAAGGCGCTCCAGCCATGGACTGTGTGGCTAGTCCCGGCGGAGGTTCGAATCCTCCCTCGGGCATGGGGTGTGTGTTTGTCCTTAGTATAATTTAGGTTAAGTTGTGCGTAAGCTTAGGGACTGATGACCTCATCAGTTAAGTCCCATAAGATTTCAAACACATTTGAACATTTTTTTTTCTTGAAAAAAAAAAAAGAACTAATATGCAGCGATGATTTAAAAGTAGCATCTTTATTTAAAACATATCTATGAAAATAAAAAAGGATCGACAAGAGACGCGATTGCACGGCCGAGGAGGACGGACGTACGGCACTCACACTGTTTTGTTTCGCAATACGGAAGGCAGCCATTGAGCGTCTACACATATTTTATGTACGTTGTTCTGTATTCTGCTAAAATAAACTAATTATTGTTATCACAAAATGAATATCTTTGTAATAGTTGTCACCTCAAATGGTCGCAACGGCTAATTATTTTTAATAAGCATTTTTTCCAGTAATTTGTGCTGCGGGAAGCTCATCTTCCGATGCAGTCTCTCGTCGGCCATTACGCGCCGAAGTATAAACTTGCTTTACAAAGTGTTAACAGTAACCGTAAATGCGAGAGATTTCGTTGTAAGAACCTTTCTAAATTGCAACAGATAATTAATTTAACGTTAAAGTTCATTTTTTAAACTATAAGATTCCTTGAGTTCAGTAAGTTTTATCTTGGCCGCTCCATGGCAACAATCGAAATTCTGTCGAGCCTTGCTTTGCGGTCAATAAATAGAAATTAACAAAATTATATTCAATTTAGTTAACGACAACTATATTTTAGTCATCACGTTCAAAATCTAAAGTTGGTACAGGAATAACAGCGGCCCTTCAAGAACCAGTTTCGTATTCACTCATGCACGTAAGTAAAAGTGATAAGAAAAGATTATATCCCTGAGAGAAAGAATCATGCTCTAAAAAAAAACCTGATAAATTAAAAACAAAATATGTATTTTTTTATATATAGCGTAACACTGTGGCCGCTGTTATTGTTATCTTGGAAGATGGGAGTTCTACAGACTACTCACCATGAAAATGTAGAGCAAATGGCTGCAACTTCTCTACAAAAATGTTGAAATAAACATCTTGGTTCATGTCCACTGTGACCAGGATGATTAGCCCCAAGTCACAGTACAAAACATGTTGTATATGCAAGACTTCGCCCCTACATATTTCACCACCACACAAATGCATAAGCTTTGCGGGACTACTGCGGTTCCTGCTTCATCGTGGAGGTTGTTTGCCAACAGAAGAGTCAGTGAGCCGCGCGGGATTAGCCGAGCAGTCTCAGGCGCTGCAGTCATGGACCGTGCGGCTGGTCCCGGCGGGGGTTCGAGTCCTCCCTCGGGCATGGGTGTATGGGTGTGTGGGTGTGTGTGTTTGTCCTTAGGACAATTTAGGTTAAGTAGTGTGTAAGCTTAGGGACTGATTACCACCAAGCCTCCTCCAATCGCCAAAGTGTCTACGTGCGCAAGCTGCGCCGATTCCCGGCGAGCAGGTCGCCGCAAACAGCGCTGCAGTCATAGCACACTAGCAGCCTCATGTGGACAATACTTAGGGCGCTGCACAGTGGGGTGACGCACTGATTAGCACACTATACTCGCATTTGGAAAGACGGTTCAAACCCGTGTCTGCCCATCCTGATTTGTGTTTTCGGTGATTTCCCTATATTGCTTTTGGTAAATGCCAGGATGATTCCTGTGAAAGGGCACGGACGACATCCCTTCCCCATCGTTACCTAATCCGGTGGGACCAATGACCTTACTGTTTGGTCCCCTCCCAGGACTTAACCAACTGACCAACCGTCCAACCAACTTATGGCGCTGCTCAGCCACTCGAGAGCCAGTGACGCTCCATTCTGCAGACCGACCACCAGCCGCCCACGAATGTAACACCTGCTGCTGCCGCGATGCGGCTGTCAGTGCCGCCTAACCTTCGCTGTCAACCACTCCTGAGGGCCCTGCTACGTTGGACAGTGTCTAGACTGCCCACTAACCAGCATCCCATGGGACCGTGTGGCTACAGCACGTGGCTGCTCATAGGTCGACTGTCCATGAGCTCATAGCCTCGTGGAACCGTGTCACCACT
The DNA here is from genome assembly GCF_023864345.2 of Schistocerca serialis cubense. Lineage (NCBI taxonomy): Eukaryota > Metazoa > Arthropoda > Insecta > Orthoptera > Acrididae > Schistocerca > Schistocerca serialis. The sequence goes on along the minus strand of NC_064644.1, from coordinate 412,728,617 downwards.
CTTCCACTGCACCTCCCTGTTACTTGCCACTCCGACGTACATCTACCTTGTGGTTGTGAGAACCAGTTAGATATGATCAAGCACGTTATGGTTGCAGTCGAGTTGTTTGGACATTCTTCCTTAGAAGCTGCACCAAGTTTAGTTCCCCAGTTATTACTGCTACGCAAATATTTCATTTTTACCATCTGAACTTTTCTAAGGGGCGTTATTTATTTATTTATTCATTTACCAAGTAAAGACCTGCTTCTTCTTGCTATATAGCAGGTTGACACTGTGTTGGCTAATTCACTGATATGAGGGAGGGGAACAAATAGCGAGGTCATCGGTCCTGTCAGATTAGGGAAGGGTGAGAAAGAACGTCGGTCGTGCCCTTTCAAAGGAACCATCCTGGCATTTGCCTAAAGCGATTTAGAGAAATTACGGAAAACTTAAATCAGGATTGCCAAATGCGGGTTTGAACAGTCGTCCTCCCGAATGCGGGACCAGAGAGGGAACTTTGATTTAGATATGATGTGACAGTTCTTGGTTTTATACCTTCTATGTGTATGGTTACATCTGTTACATATGTTGTCTTGACTGTGGCAATAGTTAATAATGTATAAATTTCTTTCCCCTCTTAAAATGGTTTTCCTCTTGGCACAGAGGCCTAAGGGACAGAAAAAAACACGTCAGAAACATCACAGACCCACCTCTGGCCTCGACTACATCCTTCACATATTACAGATTAAAAGCCTCAGTTTGACGTCGACGCATCCACACCTTGCATCATTTCAAAAGAAGCAAAATCGTCGAACCACACTACACCCATCCAGTCCATTATGGTCAAAATTGTCAGTTGTTTATTCCATTGAAGACATACTGCTTTGTGTGCGACTACGAGAAACGCCCTTTTACGATGTAGCCGAATTCAAATATCCATTGCGTGAAGTTCCCTCTGCAATGTACTCCCTGAACTTGAAACTTCATTTGTTTCAGCCACACTTTTAATTGGATGAAAATGCGTCACACATTTCGGTATTAGATCATTTTCAAAGACTAAAAGGAAGTATATACAAATAGGTGTCATCAAGAGATAAAGGTTAAACTAATGTCGCAATGGGTCTGATACATTTATGGAGAAATCTTAGCAAATTTTAAAAATAATAAAATTCTAATGCTAGAATACTGTTTACAATACTGACATCGTGATTCGTCATCTGCTGTGAACAACAGCCAAGTGCAAACTAATTGTAATGCTGTGTGGTCTAAATTCAGGTCAGTGACAAGAGGGCACTAGTGCAGCATTGTGTCTGCCGATATATACAGGGTGATTCACAAAGATACACAAATATTTTAATATGTTATTCTACAAGTAAAACTGTAGAAAAAAGTTCATATAAACATAGGTCCGCAAATGTTAGTTACGGAGTGACGGCTAATAAAAGATTTTGCCTGAAATTTGGCACTTCGCTACATGAAGACATCGCAAAGCTGTACGAGGTTAAAGTAAAGCACGATTTCCATTTATTTTGTTGTTACTGGTCTGTTGAATCTAATAAAACATGTCCCAGCCGTGTATTTGCAGTAGTTTTCCAGAACATCCAGAGAAGCAAAGATTACAGTAGTAAACAAATTTAAACTTTTTCTCCATCTGGTTTGTAAACGGGTGGATTTAGATAATTTTTTGGGTGCTCAATACACTGGTAAAATAAGTTTTTCTCTATGACGTCACATTTCCTGGATACACAGCAGAATAGAAAATGATAACAGCGAAAACAAAAATACACATTCAGAACGTTTGAAACCAATACTGTTTTCTATGCATATATGGGCATGATTCCAATAAAAGATCCAAATTTGTTCAGTAGATATTTCACCTTTAATCGTCTTTCGTTTTTGAAAAATGCGATGACGGAGCTCTTTTTTTTGTTTGCCGTTTCGTCACTCTCCCTAACAAGACCCCAGCAGTGGTCACCCATCATCGAAGGGTTCCAATGGCCTTGGTAACGGTGTTCCATGGTAAGAATGCCCTTGTGAAGGCGTTCACCATGCTCGTCCCTTACGGCCCCCAAATTTTCCGGGAAGAAACCAAGGTGAGAATCTATAAAGTGAATTTTAAGCGACATTCTGCGCCCCATGTTCGTATAGTTGTCCAACAGACCATTCGCAATGGTAACATAGTTTTTGTCTTTTCTGTTACCCAAAAAGCCCGTCGCAATTGCTTTAAAAGAAGACCAAGCAGCTAAATGGATATCTGTGATTTTGGTATCATAGCTTGGATCTTTCAGCAGTTTTCTTATTTGTGGTCCAACAAATACACCCTCTTTCATATTTGCCTCACTCAATTTGGAAAACTTTTCTTTTAAATGAGTGAAGACCTCACCTTCTTTATCCAGAGATTTTACAAAGTTCCGGATAAGGCCCAACTTGATATGAAGGGGAGGCAAAATGATTTTATCGGGCTCAACCAATGGGCTGTTGTTCACATTTACGTTTCCAGGAACATATGACTTCCTTATAGGCCATTCCTTGACTGTATTGTGGCTCTTGGTGTCACTGCTGTCCCAAAGGCACAAAAAGCAGCAGTGTTTCGTCAATCCAGCCTGTAAGCATGTAAGGAGTGCAACAACGTTTAAATTACAGCAAAGCTGCCATTCATGATCCTTATATTTGATTGCCTCTAGCAGCAATGCCATGGTTTCTTAAGTTTCTTTCATGTCTACTGCGTAAGCCAAAGGTACCGATGGAAATGCATTGCCATTATGCAGTAGTACTGTTTTCAAGCTTGTTTTACTGGAGTCAGTCAATAGTCGCCAGTCCTGTGTATTATGTTGTTACACCAAGCTGCATCATCAGACCATTGAAATCTCTACATACACACATTGAATTCTGCATATTGAAACATCGAGCGAAGGAAGCACCTCTTCATCTGAAACTAGAAATTTTTGTCCCTGGAGCTAGAAGGTTCCATTGTTGCAGTCTCGACCCCAAGCGTTCAGCTTGGTGTTTCTAAAGTGGTAGATCGCGAACCAAATCGTTCAGTTCCTTTTGATTAAAGAGCTCAGGCCAAGTGTCATGATATTGAGGGAGGTACTCTTCTATCTGTTCAATACTTTCTGACTGACTTGACATGGTGTCTGGTTCCGTGGCTTTCAAGTTACAGACAGGACACGTTCCACATCATTACGAAGTGTCGTATTCATGATCTATGGAACAAGTACTAATCAAATCTCTCTAATCTAATCTAACCCCTCATCATGGGGCACAGGCAAATGCACTGAATATACATTTGGATACTTTATTTTATGTCTATTATTGCTTGAACGTCTCGAAATATTTGTAAGACAGAAGTAATAGTCTGAATAATGGTCTTTAGGCTCACACCACACCATCGGAACAGTGAATGGCATGGCTCGGCGTTTTCCTTTCATCCACTCGGTTAAGGTTGTAGTACAGGTTATGCAGGCAATATGAGGTGCAAAATTTTTATCTTGATGACCAGCAGGGCAAACAAAATACAATTTATATGCCAAGTTAACCAAATCAGTGATTGGTTTTCTATGGACTTTTGGAGTGAATTTCCCACACATATAACAAAAATTGTCGGGGTGGTTTGGACAGCAACGAGATTTACTTGTTGCCATTTATCTTAGTGTAAGTTTTAAACACAAAAGGTTTGCACTATCTTTCACAGGAAACACTCACTGAAGATCTGTTTCACACCACAGGATTACCACACCAACCATTTAAAGACGAATTTTAGATCTTCTACCTCTCCTCTGCAAATAAAAACAAACAATTAAACATCGCCGGCCGCTGTGGCCGAGCGGTTCTAGGCGCTTCAGTCTGGAACCGCGCTACCGCTACGATCGCAGTTTCGAATCCTGCGTCGGGCATGGATGTGTGTGATGTCCTTAGGTTGGTTAGGTTTAAGTAGTTCTAAGTTCTAGGGGACTGGTGACTTCAGATGTTGAGTCCCATAGTGTATCACATCCCAGATGCAAAATGGCTGTTGACTAGTTTTATTATACAAATAAATTTGTTTACTTTCCATTAAGAATGCAGAAACGATTATGTCATTGTTGGCAACCGTTAGTGAGTTGTTTCAGTCGTTTTCTGACATTGAAACGAGTTAGTTCTCTGTATTGTTCAGTGAGAGAAAGTAATAACAGCACATAGTAACTGTTGTAGTTTGTAGATTATTTATGAAAAAGGGATCGCTTCCAAATTTACGACAGAGGAATACGGCGATGTGGTGCTTATTTACGGCAAATGTAATGGTAATGCTACGGCTGCAGTCAATGAATATCGCGTAGGTTATCCAACTCGGAGGACCCGGAATGCACGAACCATTAGTGGAGTATTTCGAATGTTACTGGAGGATGTTCTGGAAAACTACTGCAGATACCCGTCTGGGACATGTTGTATTAGATTCACCAGATCGTTAACAACAAAATTAATGGAAATCGTGCTTTGCTTTAATCTCATACAGTTTTGCGATGGCTTTATATTAGCGAAGTTGCTAAATTTCAGCCCAAATTTTTTATTGGCCGTAACTCCGTAACTAAACATTTGCCGACCTACGTTTGTATGAATTTTTTTCTTTAGTTTTACTTGTAGTATAACATATTGAAATATTTGCATATCTTCGTGAATCGCCCTGTTTAGTGCGCACAAAATCCGTCGCAGCTACATGCGCAGTCGGCTGGGGGAGGATGGGGAGAGCTGCTGTGGTGGTGGTGGGGGGAGGGGGGGGGGATGCTCAGAGCGCCGTAGGGGAAATGCCATTCTCAATTGAAGCCTACACTCGTATTTTTCGTAAATATTAAGCGGGGCTCCTGGACGCCCACACCTGCAAGGTCACCATTCAAAAAAATCTGTCGCCTGTTCTTTGGTAGTATCTAAAAAGAAATCCGCCGTAAATGCAGCGATTTATTTTCGCCTGATTTGTTTACCATTTGTAACTTTCAGAGAAGAGTCACTGTTGGGGAATTTTGAGTGAAACCTAAACATTTCTCTCTTTGCCATGATAAAATTGGCTTCTTTTGGTAAAACATAGTGGAGTTTACACAGTCTTACGTCACTAACATGTTGTGCAGACGCAGTTGCGTGAGAATTCTGAAACAGTGATTCATGAAGTACATTAAGTGAGGAACTGAGGAAAAGTAAGGTCAGCATCTTATGAAAAAGCAAATCCTCAGTACAAAATAAACGTGTACTGATTTCACTAATGTAGTTCCATAGACCATAGCATTTCTCGTTTGACCAGCTATCAACTGCCCTTAGAAATTACATTCTTTCACCGGAATAGTCTGCAGTTAGTGGAATAACACAGTATATAATGAAATTTTGCATAATTACCATACGGGAAAATACTCTCCTCTTTGTTAGCTATCATTTGCCAAAAGCCGACTTCGATATCTCAAACTGTTTATGAAATATGAGGAATGATGTGAATATTTCACTGTGGCTTTATCGCTGGCGTGGTGCGATCGCAAATGAGTCCACTATGTCAGACCAATTTTCTCGTTATCGGTGACAGATAGGGATCTCCAAACAAGTCTAAGAAAAAATTCAGTATGTTAGCTAAATTTAACGAGCAGCAGCATATTATGTAATGTGCACCAGACGCAGAATCATAGCGAACCCTATTTTTCATTGCAAACTTTTTCGAATCAGTGTCTCACTTCCACGTAAATGTTACAATAATTATGACAGTTAACGAAATTATGGGCATATCATAATGAATCTAACATATAACGCTACAGGTAAAGCAAAAATGAATTTTTTTTATCGAATAGTCTCTGTAAAATCGTTTGAGAAAGACTGCAGGGCGAGCGCTTCTGTCTTTGCCGACCGGCCGAAAGGTGAATGTGCTTCTCGGTCTACCCTTCTGAACAAACGAATGAAGTCGCCCAGCTCTTTGGACGAAAACTGCTCACTGCGCATCGGCTTCCGTATTCTACGTGACCTATATCAAAAGAACTAAGTGGAGTTTCATCAAAAGCTGGTAGGTGGAATTGTCTATGGACACAAAATTCAACATGTATGTGTATAGTAAGTTCAAAGCTCACGATATGTCTCTCAGCTAAAGTTGTATATAAAAGCATGTGGCATGATGCAGCTGCAAATAATGCAGTGATGAAATGAGTAGCATCACTTTACATGGTTCATCTACAGATTTATGTAATAGCGTAGTTCTTCATTTGACGTACATGGGTATAATGTAGTAGCGCAGATATAAAGTTGGTGACATTACTCTTGAAATCTATACAGCCTAGCCTCATTGTAAACACTGACTACTGTATGTAGTTCGTCGTTGACAACATTATGAGCGGGAAAAGGGAGTTTGGGTGGGGAGAGGATGGGGGTGGAGTGGGGGTGGGGTAAAATGAGGATCGGTGTGAGGGATGAGAGAAGGTGAGGTAAAGGTAGATTCGATAAGAAAGAAGATTGAAGAGGGGGAGGGGCCAACAGTGAGGGGGGGGGGAGGCGTGGTAAGGGAAGGGTGAAATAAAGAAGATTTCAATAGTTAACAAAACAATCATGGGACTAGTACATTGCCAATTACATTTATAGACAGTGACCTGTGTAAAGCCACTGAGATACATGAAGAATTCATGTAATTTAAATAAATACTGGAAGGTCTCAGATAGATTATATAATGGTAAGACAGAGATTCAGAAACCAAGTTTTATATTGTAAGACATTCCCAATGGCAGATGTGGATTCTGACCACAGTCTATTGGTTATGAACTGTAGATTAAAACTGAAGAAAATGCAAAAAGGTGGGAATTTGAGGAGATGGAACCTGGATAGACTGAAGGAACCAGAGATTGTAGAAAGCTTCAGGGAGAGCATTAAGGAACGATTGACAAGAATGGGGGAAAGAAATACAGTAGAAGAAGAATGAGTAGCTTTGAGAGACGAAATAGTGAAGGTAGCAGAGGGTCAAGTAGGTAAAAAGACGAGGGCTAATAGAAATCCTTGGGTAACAGAAGAGATATTGAATTTACTTGATGAAAGGAGAAAACATAAAAATTCAGTAAATGAAGCAGGCAAAAATGAAAACAAACGTTTCAAAAATGAAATCGAAAGGAAGTGCAAAATGGCTAAGCAGGGATGGCTAGAGGACAAATGTAAGGATGTAGAGGCGCATATCATTAGGGGTAAGATAGATACTGTCTACAGCAAAATTAAAGAGACCGTTGGAGAAAAGAGAACCACTTGCATGAATATGAAGAACTCAGATGGAAACTCAGTTCTAAGCAAAGAAGGGAAAGCAGAAAGGTGGAAGGAGTATATAGAGGGTCTATGCAAGGGCGATGTTCTTGAGGACAATATTATAGAAATGGAAGAGAATGTAGATGAAGATGAAATAAGAGATATCATACAGCTTGAAGAGTTTGACAGAGCACTGAAAGACTTGAGTCGAAACAAGGCCCCGGGAGTAGACAACATTCCATTAGAACTACAGACAGCCTTGGGAGAGCCAGGGCTAAAAAAACTCTACCATCTGGTGAGCAAGATGTATGAGACAGGCGAAATACCCTCTGACTTCAAAAAGAATATAATAATTCCAATCCCAAAGAAAGCAGGTGTTGACAGATGTGAAAATTACTGCACTACCAGTTTAATAAGCCACGGCTGCAAAATACTAACACGAACTATTTACAGACGAATGGAAAAACTGGTAGAGGCCGACCTCGGGGAAGATCAGTTTGGATTCCGCAGAAATGTTGGAACACGTGAGGCAATACTGACCCTACGACGTATCTTAGAAAATAGATTAAGGAAAAACAAACCTACGTTTCTAGCATTTTTAGACTCAGAGAAAGCTTTTGACAATGTTGACTGGAATACTCTCTTTCAAATTCTGAATGTGGCAGGGGTAAAATACAGGGAGCGAACGGCTATTTACAAATTGTACAGAAACCAGATGGCAGTTATAAGAGTCGAGCGCCATGAAAGGGAAGCAGTGGTTGGAAAGGGAGTGAGACTGGGTTGTAGCCTATCCCCAATGTTATTCAATCTGTATATTGAGCAAGCAGTAAAGGAAACAAAAGAAAAATTCGGAGTAGGAATTAAAATCCATGGAGAAGAAATAAAAACTTTGAGGTTCGCCGATGACATTGTAATTCTGTCAGAGACAGCAAAGGACGTGGAAGAGCAGCTGAACGGAATGGATAGTGTCTTGAAACGAGGATATAAGATGAAAATCAACCAAAGCAAAACGAGGATAATGGAATGTAGTCGAATTGAATCGGGTGATTCTGAGGGAATTAGATTAGGAAATGAGACGCTTAGTAGTAAAGGAGTTTTCTATTTGGGGAGCAAAATAACTGATGATGGTCGAAATAGAGAGGATATAAAATGTAGGCTGGCAATGGCAAGGAAAGCGTTTATGAAGAAGAGAAATTTGTTAACATCGAGTATAGATTTAAGTGTGAGGAAGTCGTTTCTGAAAGTATTTGTATGGAGTGTAACCATGTATGGAAGTCAAGCGTGGACGATAAACGTTTTAGACAAGAAGAGAATAGAAGCTTTCGAAATGTGGTGCTACAGAAGAATGCTGAAGATTAGATGGGTAGATCACATAACTAATGAGTAGGTGTTGAATAGAAATGTAGAGAAGAGAAACTTGTATCACAACTTGACTAGAAGAAGCGGACGGTTGGTAGGGCATATTCTGAGGCATCAAGGGATCAGCAATTTAGCATTGGAGGGCAGCGTGAAGGTTAAAAATCGTAGAGGGAGACCAAGAGATGAATACACTAAACAGATTCAGAAGGATGTAGGTAGCAGTAGGTACTGGGTGATGAAGAAGCTTGCACAGGATAGAGTAGCATGGAGAGCTGCATCAAACCAGTCTCTGGACTGAAGACCACAACAACAATAATAAATTCATGATACATGTCCATGATGAACAATAGATTATAGAGGCTGTTTGCTGTGTTGTATATATTTCACAGCAATGTCACTATCTTCATTTATAATATGATAGCCGGAAGCTGATTTCACTCTTTTTATTAATAGATATAGTTTCAGATATTTGCGTTATGTCCCATGTACTTGTAAATACAAGTAGTTTGCATTGAGAGGGGTATTTTTTACTTTTTATTTCTCATACTGAGTTTTGTCTTCATAAGTAACACCATCTATTCTTATGTGATGGAGGTCTACCTGTTGTCACAATGCAATTAATTGTACGAATAATGAAATTCACAATACAAAATGCACTTTTTTAGAACTTTTAAAAATTTTATGTAGAAGTCACAGACAACTGGCAGACATATTACTACACTAGCACCCTCTTGTCACCGTCTTGAATCAAGACCATGTAGCATTACGATTAATTTTCACTTGGCTGTAGTTCACAGCGGATGACAAGACACGACGTACCCATATGTCAGAAATGAAAATAGTATTTTAGCGTGAATATTTTTTGTATTTCTAATATTTGGAAACATTTTCCTGCAATTTATCAGATCCATTGTGACATTAACGCAACCATTACCTATTCCTGACAACATGTATGTACTACTTCTTCGCCTTTGAGAATGTAATATCGAAGCGTGCAATTTCATCGAACAAAAGGTGTGCCTGAAAGATGTGAAATTTCAAGCAAAAGATGGCCTCGACGTTTTATAGGCGTTTTTGTAGATTATCGAATACTCCCAGAAGTTGGTTGGCACGGGCGAACATTCACTGACAGCATCCTTTCCTGTCTGGATTGAATCCGTCTGTCGTCGACAGGGCTAGACACTCTTTTCCGGTCTCTGTCGGTTTGAATCTTTCTGCGTACTCTGTTCTCGGATTGTTTTACGTGGCTACGAGTGGTACATCTGGCCTTTGTGACACGACTTCACAGCACAGAGCAATATCCGCCCCGTTCAGCAGTTGGCTACAAGGCCGCTGCAGCTCTCTCGTCCTGGTATCACCAGCGTCACCAGGAAATAACGAGAGAAGAGCCGCGGTGACTGGAAGTTAGTACGTTGTGCAGCAACGGAAGAGCACAGAGTAAGAGAGGCTTCTCAGGAGCCGAGTGATGTTTGACGGCTGACAATAAGAACCAGCGACCCCGAGGGCGGGACATCGGGTGCCTTGGTGGACGGTAACCTGTTCATTGCTGTCCCTGGAGAGCATGAACTAGGCCGACATCATTTGCTGTAATAATAATAATAATGAGAGTATGGTGTTGGTGGCCGGGAGACCCCTCGGGGGCGGTTCGGCCGCCGCTCCACAATTTTTTTTTTTTGTCGTTGCGGACGTCGCAAGACAGCCCGTTCAAGTTCGGTGGTTGATCGTTCCACTCAGTTTTTTATTACAGAGGCCAACCGGTTCTCTGACGAACACGCTGAGCTACCGTGCCGGCTGTGGCAGAAAAAATTCCTGACCCCGCCGGGAATCGAACCCAATATCCGTGCGCAGCAAGCTAGAATGCTACCGCAAGACCACACGCCGCAGATATGATTGAATGTGTATGTGCCTTACATAAGTTCCTTCACAAGGTACATTCCAACTTGTTTTTAAGTCTACTTGCTGTACAGCCGACATTGTCGTACCAGTAATAGTAGAGGCACTACATCTTCATCTACGTGACTACTCTACAGTTCAAGCTTAAGTGCCTGGCGCAGGGCTCATCGAACCACCTTCAGACTATTTCCCTACCGTCCCATTTTCGAAAAGCGCGCGGTGAAAACGAACACTTAATCTTTCCGCTGTCGATGTGATATCTCTTATCTTTATACGGTCATTATTTCTCCATGTGTAGGTTCACGTCAGCAAAATGTTTCGCATTCGGAGGAGAAGATTGGTGTTTGAAATTTCGTGAGAAGATGTCACCATAATAAAAAACGCCTTTGTTTTAATGACCGCTTCCCCAGCTCGTGAATCATATCCGTGACACTCTCTGCCCTCTTTCGCGATAATACAAAACGAGCTGCCCTACTCTGAACTTTTTCAATGTGCTCCGTCAATCCTGTCTGGTATGGCTCTCATATCATTCAGTATAAACCAGAAAAGGAGACAAATGATGTGTAGACGGTCTCTTTAAAAGTATTCTGTCAAAAAAAACGCAGTCTTTGGTTCGCCTTTAACACATCATCTATGTGATTGTTCCACTTTAAGTTGTTCGTAATTGTAATCCCTAAGTATTTAGCTGATTGGTTCAAATGGCTCTGAGCACTATGGGACTGAACATCTGAGGTCATCAGTCCCCTAGAACTTAGCACTACTTAAACCTAACTAACCTAACGACATCACACACATCCATGCCTGAGGCAGGATTCGAACCTGCGACCGTAGCGGTCTCGCGGTTTCAGACTGAAGCGCCTCGAACCGCTCGGCCACAACATCCCGCAGTATTTAGTTGAGTTTACAGTCATTATAACAGTGTGATTTATCGCGGAACGGAAATCTAGCGCATTCCTTTGGTACTTACGAGAATGAGTTCACATTTTTCATTCTTCGGAGTCAGTTGCTACTTTTCGCACCATACAGGTATTGTATTTAAATAATTACGTCACTGGTTCCCATCTGATGACTTTTATAGACCGTAAATAACAGCGTCGTCTGCAAAAAATCGAAGAGGGCTGCTTAGACTGTTTCCTAAATCGTTTATAAAGATAAGCAACAGCAGAGTGCCTATAACACTTTCTTGTGGAACTCCAGATATCACTTATGTTTTACTCGACGATTTTCCGTCACTTACTACGAACTGTGACCTTTATGACAGGAAATCATGAATCCAGTCCGACAACTGAGACTATAATACGTCGGCGCGCAACTTGACTATAAGTCGCTTGTGACGTACGGTGTCTATAGCCTTCTGGAAATATAGAAATATGGAATCAAATTGAGATCCCGTGTCGATGGCACCCATTACTTCGTGATAATAAAGATGTAATTCTCTTTCACGAGAGCGATATTATGTTCTAGTACAGTATATGTTGTGTGATGTCCTTAGGTTAGTTAGGTTTAAGTAGTTATAAGGTCTAGGGGACTGATGACCATAGATGTTAAGTCCCATAGTGCTCAGAGCCATTTTTGAACAGTATATGTTCCGGAATCCTACTGCAAATGGACTACAGTTATGTGGGTCTGTATTTCAGCGGATTACTCCGATTTCCTTTTTTGAGTATCGGTATGACATGTGCAATTGTCCAGTCTTTAGGTACGAATATTTGGTCTAGCGAGAGGTTGAATATGACTGATAACTACGAAGCTATAGTATCAGCATACTCTGAAAGGAACCTAATTCATATACAATGTGGAGTGGAAGACTTGCCATTATTAAGTGATTTAGGATGCTTCGCTGCATTGAGGATGTTTACTTCTAAGTTATTCATGACAGTAGCTGTTCTGGTCCTAGGTAGCGTAAATGAGCAGTGTGTCTGTGCAAAGTTGACCACATTCTTGATATGCATTTGACTGTTTTTGTGTGTGTTTGGTTATTCCGGATTGTAAATCTTCTAACTGTAAGTAACATATTTATTGGAGTCGTATTAAGAGTATTTGGTGAAGGAAATTTTGTTTACGTGGGTTAATTATGCATTTGCATGTGGACGATAAAATTATCTTGAGTGCTAAATTACTAGTCACAGTTATGTTGTTAATTGTGATGCCCATTTAATTGTGTCAATTCGTGCGGCTTCTGAATGCAACGAGGTATCAGGTTACCTTCCATTCGGAAAGTGGATACACTCGGCGACTGTGTGTGACTTATAAACTACAGAGTGCTGTAATCAGACGTCCTTTTTAGATTTTATTGTGCAAATCCAGGTTTCGGCTATTAGCTAGCCATTCTGAATGCGCTATTTTTTTTTTATCCTCAATGCATGTTAGTCCCTGTTTTTCGAGGTATTCTGTGAATTTGGACGTTAGAGTATTACTTAATTAAGATTGCTGTTTTGTTGACATGAGCACCGATATTTTATCATAAAAATTTGTTTAGTCATTGTAAATTGTAATTCTTTGGCTTGATCTAGTGTAAATCACTTCTGTGCGTTGTCCTTTTATTCTCTTGATTGTGTTCTTCCATTCTGAATTTTAATTATTCAAGGACTGGTTCTTGTTGTTCTACATAATTTGTCAAGTCTTGCTGAATATCTGATTTCAAAATTGCTTCTTTAAGTAGCTTAATGATTTCTTTTAAGGTTTTTGTACATCATTTTCACCATGCCGCATATGACGCAGTCACGTCGACTACATATTAGGAGTATGTAAGGACTGTAATAGGGAAGGTGAATTGTTGACTTCGGTTTATTGGGAGAATCTTAGGAAAGTATGGTTCATCTGTAAAGGAGATCGTGTACAGAACAGCAGTGCAATCCATTCTTGAGTTTTGCTCGAGTATTTAGGGTCCACACCAGGTCGGACTAAAGGAAGGCATCGAAGCAGTGTAGCCGCGGGCTTCCAGATTTCTTAACGGTAGTTTCGAAAAATATGCGAGTATTACGGAGATGTTTCGTAAACAAAAATGGGTTTCCTGTAAGGGGGATGACGTTCCTTTCGATGAACACTATTGAGAAGATATAGAGAACCGTAATTTGAAGCTGACTACAGAACGATTCTACTGCCGTAAACGTACATTCCGCGTAAGAAGCACGAAGATGAGAGAAATTAGGGGTTGTATGGAGGCATATAGACACACGTCTTGTCCTCGATCTGTTTGCGAGTGGAACAGAAAAAGAACTGACTGGTACTAGTACAAGGTATTCTCAGCCACGCACCATACGGTGGCTTGCGGAATATGTATGTAGATACAGTTGTAGTATTACATATTTAGCCTTGACAAATTCAGAGGAAGACATACTTTGCATCAGCTTTCTGAATGTTTTTTTTTTTTTTCTAAGTGACGAGTTACCCTACAAAATTATTTCGCGAGACATTATTGACTGGAAACATGCAAAATACGTTAAGAGGTTAATTTGTTTCTTTTCAAGACTAGCGATTATACGAAGAGCAAAAGTACCTGAACTTCATTGTTTGAGAAGCTCAGTAATATGTTTCGTCCCGTTCCAGTGTCATCAGTTTCCACTCCCAAAAATTCACAGCAATCTGTCCTATTTACTGAATCCTGTACTTGTTCTACATCAATTGTTGGACGACTCCATTTTTTGTACAGAAATGATTGTAGTATGTTTTATCATAATTAAAGGAGAATCCGTTTTCAGGGAACCACACAATATTTCTTTGAAAAATATCATTAACATCGTGGTGGTAAGTTCCTATGGGACCAAACTGCTGAGCTCATCGGTCCCTAGGCTTACACGCTACTTAATTTAACTTAAACTAACTTGCGCTAAGGAAAACACACACGCCCATGCCTGAGGGAGGACTCGAAACTTTGACAGAGGAAGCAGCGCGAACCGTAGCAAGGCGCCTAAGACCGCGTGGCTACCACGTGCGGCCATCATTAAAAATCTCTTATTATCTTCTTTCTTATGGGACGTATTACAACACTAGTATTTTCTACAAGAAGTGGGAGTTCATTCACATATATGGGGAATAGAGCTGGACACAAAATTGAAGCCTGTGGGACTTCCATTGTGGTTTCTCCCTAGTCACTACAGGTTTCTACCCTTCCACTATTGTTTGACACTGTTGTTTGAATTATGCGGCACAAGCAGTCATCGATGTGTTTTCCTTTAGCGATTTAAGGAAACTACAGAAACCCTAAATCTAATTGGCTAGATGGTGATTCGAACCTCTGCCCTGCCGACTGTGAACCTAATGTGTCAGCCATTGCGTAAGCTCTCTCGGTATGTCTGCAGACGCAGTTGGCTTGAATACTTGTGGTATGCATAATTTTTATCACCAGTATTTGATACTGGCGACCTGTCGAAAGAAAGAAATATGTTTAAGGTTTCATATCTCGTCGATGATGAGGTGATTAGCGACAAAGTACAAGTTCGTGCGAGAGAAGAGAGACACATGTCTTTTCTCCAGAAACGATATATTGGTTTCTTTATGCTGGTAGGCTAAGGGGTATGAAATCTCTTTCACATCACACCAGGGATTCTCCATATATTTTAAAGTACATCAATTACGTTACATGCTAATATAGAATAACACAGTTAGAAATAAATGTGTCATAGATAACCGAAACAGCAGATGGAAATCACAGTTTTTATTCATTCATAAAAAGCACAGCAACGAAGACAAAAAAATACAGGAATGTAGTTGCGTGACTCACTGAGAAACAGAGAGAGAAAGGTGCCTTAACTGGGATATACATAGGAGCAATTTCTGTTTGACATTGAAATTTTTTGTTAAACGCAGCAGAGGTTGAGAAAGAGAAGTGTTCCAGCTATTTCTTAAATGTAACAGGATTATGAACTGTGTGCAGTGCGTAAGGTAGCTGTTACCACAGGCGGAGAGCAGAAACAAAGAAAGAGTTTGCCAATGGTATATGTTATACGCGCAACTAGAGTAATAGATCAGTGAGACCTTGTACTACATCTACGATGAGATAAGAGGTTCTGGATCTCTGGTGCGACGTACAGTGCTACGTGCGCGCCGAAGAACCGATGAAGTAGGTACAGGGTAAAGTAGTCACGTAACATGTCTTGTTGGAACCACCATCACTGGCGTATTAAACACCGACATCGGCAAATAGACTTATGTTTCAGATGTAAGGCACACAAACATTGATGGTTAGTTCTGTTCATCTAGAGTTTTCACACTATTCGTTCAATGTTCATCTACATCTACATCTACGTGGATATTCTGCAGAGCGCCTGGCAGAGGGTTCATCGAACCACCTTCACAATTCTCTATTATTCCAATCTCGTTACGCGCGGAAAGAATGAACACCTATATCTTTCCTTACGAGCTCTGATTTCAATTATTTTATCGTGGTGATCGTTCCTCCCTATGTAGGTCGCTGTTAACAAAATATTTTCGTATTCGGAGAAGAAAGTTGGTGATTGGAATTTCGTGAGAAGATTCCGTCGCAACGAAAGAGACGCTCTTTTAATGATGTCCAGCCCAAATCCTGTATCATTTCTGTGACAATCTCTGCCACATTTCGCGATAATAAAAAACATGCTGCCTTTCTTTGAACTTTTTCGATGTACTCCGTCAGTCCTATCTGGTAAGGATCCCACACCGCGCAGCAGTATTCTTACAGAGGACGGACAAGCGTAGTGTAGGCAGTCTCCTCAGTAGGAGATGTTGGGCTACATCGGAGCAGTGGATGTCATGCAGAAAATAACCGTCAATATAAATCTAGTTGGTCTGACAGGTATTTTAGCAACGGTCTTTCTGATGCTATTCGAAAGCATTTGTGGAGCGAAATTTACCGTCTGCCTGATACATCAAAATCTTTTTTATCGCATTTAGCAAACGAAGATTTCCCAATAGAGTTGTGTGTTGCCAAGATACATTGTGATGGATTCGCCCTTAGACATCACGTTGCCAAAATACAATGGCCGCACTCTAAGGAAGGACCACTTGCTATAAATGCCGTTTTCAGGGTCTGTGGGTGGTCTGCTGCTGTCAGCATCGTGGGAAAAATCACCAGCCCATACAGACATTGTCAAGATGGAATGGAAGCAGACTTTCGTAGATGCGGGGGCAGAGGTGGTGCCTAAGTCCACGGGACACGAGACGTCCATTCTGACTGGCGATATGCACTTTTCCCAGTGAAAGACGTACAGCTAAAATAAAGTGGCATGTTGTCCACCTGTGCAACCGTAAGAATTTTGGGCAGTATAAGATATTTCACAAGGATGTTGAATAATAATTTGATCGATCAGAATATAAACTTTTGCTGGTCAATCGTGCGTACAGCCACGCTCTGTAGAACGAGACGAGATCGCACTGGAAGACAATGTTGCCGAAAGAGGTAAGGGACACTTTCTGGCGACTCGTGGTCTTTTGCTTAGCGTTGACGGCTCTCGATCTTGAGGCGCTGGGTTCGTGATGTCAACTAAGAGAACTTGTACCAAGTGACCGAATTTCCTAGAAAGATGGTGGTGGGGGGCGAGGGGTCGCAGCAACAATTTCTACACGCACATTTTTTTCACCTTTCAACTCGACGCCAAAACCGCTGCCAAAGACGGGCTTCCTGCTACGCGAAATCGATCACCGCCACAGTTAGATATGGACTGTTGTCTGACCTTAGCACGCTGTCAGCTCCAACCGCCTGAACATAGCCTGGTAACAACAGAACTGTCCATTCTGAAATTTTTTGTCCTGGAAGAATACACCCAAATAAAAGCAGTGTCAAAATTTTAGATGCTAAGACACACTTCACGTGTTTAAAAAAAATGTTGAACATTGGCAAATTCGTAGATCGCCAGGCGGCTAGCGAAACGTATACTCCTTCTGTAGCTGTCAGGCTATGCATGTCCAACGTGGTGGGCACATGTCCTTGGTTGACGGTACGTCGGTAAACAAATCACACTGCACAACGCGATCGTAATTCGTAAAGTGAACTTCAGTTTCCGTTGATAGTTTCTCTGACGCTTTGTTCACAGTAACTATTCGCTCAAATTTTCCACTTATTTAATATCCATAATAAATAGCAGTTGCCTTTGCGGTACAGCTAAATGTTAACAATGGAGATAAAACTGAATTAATTTACTATGTGATGTCTTGGTATATGCCAGCTAATAACATGTATCTGTGCAAGTTCTAGAATTCCACAGTAATTTGTAATCCAATTAATATTTTCAACTTTCCAAAGATGAAATACGATTTCCGTGGTATGCAGTCGAAATCACCTACTTCTCCTGAAGATCTACATATATGTTATTTATTAGTTAATTTCTTGGACATTAATTCCACTTATGTCGACATTTCGTTTTGGAGATATTAGAATAAACAGGAAAAACTCGGACAACTCCGTGAATTGTGGCTGAAATGGTGACTACTGTGCTAATTAAAGTTCAGAACAAAAATAGAGTGCCTACAAATTGCGGAGAAACATGTACAGCAATAGCTCTCAGAGAAAAAGGAAAGGCTGTAAATTTTTTGGCTAAACGAAGGTATGAAGAAACGCTTGCACTTAAGCAGTACACATAGACTGTTTCGTTTCGTAAAATCTGAACATGAATTGTATAAATGCAGGAAAGGTTTACACGAAGTATGAAATATGTGCCAGAATGAAACTTGTAACATTGTGAAAGAATGCTACAGGAGTATTCATAGCGGATGTGAAGATGAAGCTTTTTGTTATCCCATAAAAGCTGCATATATTTAGGAAATTATAGAGAAAAGGAAGTGGCAAAATTGCGAAGTTCACCTTAAGAAAAGGTGTAGAGATGTCATTAATTGGTAATACTGTAGAGAAATTCGTAGCTGACTTGAAGACGAAGTTTCTTGCTATCCCATAAAAGCTCCATCAGTCAGTCGCTTGTGCAGTTGATGAATGCTATGGTACATTTGTATACAACAATGAAAGTGATACTTGTGAGTGGATTACCATTTCCGCTGGTTTATCTCTGCCTTCTGGAACATCAAGGCCAGTTAGGCCTAAAAATTTAAAAAAAATGAATTCTTACTTGCGAAAGTCTTGTAATCGACAAAGCAAAATCTGAGAAACTCAGACTATTTATCCACGTTACATGTTCGAAATGTCTTCTTATCATTTGCAGAAAATTCATTGCTTTTATTTGAATTTTGGCGTGGACGTAACCACACCTCTTTACCAGGATGACGAAAATACTGTTGATATAATTCAGACTCCACCTGGAATTAATAGTGTGATTCAGCAACTCGATAAAAAAGTTTCAGAAGTGTAGTACTTTTCGGAAAATTATCAGACAGTATAATTTCTGATAGCTTTTTGACATTTCAGTTTATCAACGGAATTGCACTGGTAAACTTCAGTCAGTTCTGTGTTGTTAGTTTGCATCACCACATTTTATGAATTTGATCAAGTATGTCTCACACGCAGCCCAATAAGCATAACGCGGGCCACAACCAAAATGGTTCAAATGGCTCTAAGCACTATGGGACTTAACATCTGAGGTCATCAGTCCCCTAGACTTAGAACTATCTAAACCTAACTAACCTAAGGACATCACACACATCAATGCCCGAGGCAGGATTCGAACCTGCGGCCGTAGCAGCAGCGCGGTTCCAGACTGAAACGCTTAGATCCGATCGGCCACAGTGGCCGACCGGCCACGACCATTTCTTACTCCACTCCAATATGTCTAGATAAAACAAGCAGTTTCTGTGAAGTATCTGAACGCATTAGTTTTTCTTTTACCAGATGGGTCTAATGTACGGAATATGTATGTTTTCGTCACACAATTTTTCTGACGACTACAGGGAACAAACATTGCAATGTTTCATTGTTAGCAAAATATTCATTATTCAAAAATTATCATAAGAACATTGCTACAGGGATTGTTATAAAATAGTTAATGTCAACGAATTAAAGCCCCCATTGATGGGAGTCGTCTGAAATGTAAGACTAAACACTGCCATGAGTTTCATTCCTCTGCTAGCCATTTGTATAACAACTACATCTACAATAGTTTAGCTGTCGATATGAACTACAAAATATTCAAAAAAATTAACGATTTGAGCCATTTTTGGTATGGTTTAAGTACTTGAGACACACCTGTGCGCACTTTGGACTTCGCGCTAAACGGTGCTACAAACACCTGTCAAGCTACCTAATCGCCAACTCACGCGCTAGGGCTGTTCAAACCGCTGTTATACGCAGTTCTTCGTGCTCAAAAATTAGTAACTTTATTATCTTGTTAAAAAATAATTATAGTGCTTCGTAGCAACTAAAATTTTGAAAGTGCGTTTCTTTCGGTGTATTCTTCCTTCCTGTAAATTTTCAGTGTAGGTTTTGACAAGTTGGATTGGTCCATTCCGTTGCTAGTTCCCCTTCAGTTGCTTCTTGCTCTTAGCAACCACGATTTTAAGCCCTGGTAATGACACTGGATCTGTACCCGTTGTCTAGGGTTAGCGTCTTTGATTCATAATCAAAATGTTTTCGGTTCCGGGTTCGATCCCCGCCACTGCCCAAATTTTGATAAATAATCAGCATTGGCGGCCGAAGACTTCCGGCATAAGAAGTCAGCCTCATTCTGCCAACGGCCTTGTTAAAGAGGGCGGAGGAGCGGATAGAGGTTCAGGGCACTCTCTTGTCCTAGGGGTGGGAAATTGCCCCTAAAGGCGGAAGAATCAGCAATGATCAAGGACATGAGGATGCAGAAGGAAATGGAAACCACTGCATTGAAGACACGTAACGTGTATCCACAGGACATGTGGCCTGTAATTGAAGAAGTGTCATGATGATCTCTCCATTGGCAAAAGATTCCGGAATAGTCCCCCATTCGGATCTCCGGGATGGTACTGCCAAGGGGGAGGTAACCATGAGAAAAAGATTGAATAATCAACGAAAGGATAACGTTCTACGAGTCGGGGCGTGGAATGTCAGAAGCTTGAACGTGATAGGGAAATTAGAAAATCTGAAAAGGGAAATGCAAAGGCTCAATCTAGATATAGTTGGGGTCAGTGAAGTGAAGTGAAAGGAAGACAAGGATTTCTGGTCAGACGAGTATCGGGTAATATCAACAGCAGCAGAAAATGGTATAACAGGTGTAGGATTCGTTATGAATAGGAAGGTAGGGCAGAGGGTGTGTTACTGTTAACAGTTCAGTGACAGGGTTGTTCTAATCAGAATCGACAGCAGACCAACACCGACAACGATAGTTCAGGTATACATGCCGACGTCGCAAGCTGAAGATGAACAGATAGAGAAAGTGTATGAGGATATTGAAAGGGTAATGCAGTATGTATAGGGGGACGAAAATCTAATAGTCATGGGCGATTGGAATGCAGTTGTAGGGGAAGGAGTAGAAGAAAAGGTTGCAGGAGAATATGGGCTTGGGACCAGGAATGAAAGAGGAGAAAGACTAATTGAGTTCTGTAACAAGTTTCAGCTGGTAATAGCGAATACCCTGTTCAAGAATCACAAGAGGAGGAGGTATACTTGGAAAAGGCCGGGAGATACGGGAAGATTTCAATTAGATTACATCATGGTCAGACAGAGATTCCGAAATCAGACACTGGATTGTAAGGCGTACCCAGGAGCAGATATAGACTCAGATCACAATATAGTAGTGATGAAGAGTAGGCTGAAGTTCAAGACATTAGTCAGGAAGAATCAATACGCAAAGAAGTGGGATACGGAAGTACTAAGGAATGACGAGATACGTTTGAAGTTCTCTAACGCTATAGATACAGCAATAAGGAACAGCGCAGTAGGCAGTACAGTTGAAGAGGAATGGACATCTTTAAAAAGGGCCATCACAGAAGTTGGGAAGGAAAACATAGGTACAAAGAAGGTAGCTGCGAAGAAACCATGGGTAACAGAAGAAATACTTCAGTTGATTGATGAAAGGAGGAAGTACAAACATGTTCCGGGAAAATCAGGAATACAGAAATACAAGTCGCTGAGGAATGAAATAAATAGGAAGTGCAGCGAAGCTAAGACGAAATGGCTGCAGGAAAAATGTGAAGACATCGAAAAAGATACACTCCTGGAAATTGAAATAAGAACACCATGAATTCATTGTCCCAGGAAGGGGAAACTTTATTGACACATTCCTGGGGTCAGATACATCACATGATCACACTGAGAGAACCACAGGCACATAGACACAGGCAACAGAGCATGCACAATGTCGGCACTAGTACAGTGTATATCCACCTTTCGCAGCAATGCAGGCTGCTATTCTCCCATGGAGACGATCGTAGAGATGCTGGATGTAGTCCTGTGGAACGGCTTGCCATGCCATTTCCACCTGGCGCCTCAGTTGGACCAGCGTTCGTGCTGGACGTGGAGACCGCGTGAGACGACGCTTCATCCAGTCCCAAACATGCTCAATGGGGGACAGATCCGGAGATCTTGCTGGCCAGGGTAGTTGACTTACACCTTCTAGAGCACGTTGGGTGGCACGGGATACATGCGGACGTGCATTGTCCTGTTGGAACAGCAAGTTCCCTTGCCGGTCTAGGAATGGTAGAACGATGGGTTCGATGACGGTTTGGATGTACCGTGCACTATTCAGTGTCCCCTCGACGATCACCAGTGGTGTACGGCCAGTGTAGGAGATCGCTCCCCACACCATGATGCCGGGTGTTGGCCCTGTGTGCCTCGGTCGTATGCAGTCCTGATTGTGGCGATCACCTGCACGGCGCCAAACACGCATACGACCATCATTGGCACCAAGCCAGAAGCGACTCTCATCGCTGAAGACGACACGTCTCCATTCGTCCCTCCATTCACGCCTGTCGCGACACCACTGGAGGCGGGCTGCACGATGTTGGGGCGTGAGCGGAAGACGGCCTAACGGTGTGCGGGACCATAGCCCAGCTTCATGGAGACGGTTGCGAATGGTCCTCGCCGATACCCCAGGAGCAACAGTGTCCCTAATTTGCTGGGAAGTGGCGGTGCGGTCCCCTACGGCACTGCGTAGGATCCTACGGTCTTGGCGTGCATCCGTGCGTCGCTGCGGTCCGGTCCCAGGTCGACGGGCACGTGCACCTTCCGCCGACCACTGGCGACAACATCGATGTACTGTGGAGACCTCACGCCCCACGTGTTGAGCAATTCGGCGGTACGTCCACCCGGCCTCCCGCATGCCCACTATACGCCCTCGCTCAAAGTCCGTCAACTGCACATACGGTTCACGTCCACGCTGTCGCGGCATGCTACCAGTATTAAAGACTGCGATGGAGCTCCGTATGCCACGGCAAACTGGCTGACACTGACGGCGGCGGTGCACAAATGCTGCGCAGCTAGCGCCATTCGATGGCCAACACCGCGGTTCCTGGTGTGTCCGCTGTGCCGTGCGTGTGATCATTGCTTGTACAGCCCTCTCGCAGTGTCCGGAGCAAGTATGGTGGGTCTGACACACCGGTGTCAATGTGTTCTTTTTTCCATTTCCAGGAGTGTATGATTGTCGGAAGGACAGACTCAGCATACAGGAAAGTCAAAACAACCTTTGGTGACATTAAAAGCAACGGTGGTAACATTAAGAGTGCAACGGGAATTCCACTGTTAAATGCAGAGGAGAGAGCAGATAGGTGGAAAGAATACATTGAAAGTCTCTATGAGGGTGAAGAAAGGGACGAGAGAGGCAATTCTGACGTTACGGCTAATAATGGAAGCAAGGCTAAAGAAAAATCAAGACACTTTCATAGGATTTGTCGACCTGGAAAAAGCGTTCGACAATATAAAATGGTGCAAGCTGTTCGAGGTTCTGAAAAAAGTAGGGGTAAGCTATAGGGAGAGACGGGTCATATACAATATGTACAACAACCAACAGGGAATAATAAGAGTGGACGATCAAGAACGAAGTGCTCGTATTAAGAAGGGTGTAAGACAAGGCTGTAGCCTTTCGCCCCTACTCTTCAATCTATACATCGAGGAAGCAATGATGGAAATAAAAGAAAGGTTCAGGAGTGGAATTAAAATACAAGGTGAAAGGATATCAATGATACGATTCGCTGATGACATTGCTATCCTGAGTGAAAGTGAAGAAGAATTAAATGATCTGCTGAACGGAATGAACAGTCTAATGAGTACACAGTATGGTTTGAGAGTAAATCGGAGAAAGACGAAGGTAATGAGAAGTAGTAGAAATGAGAACAGCGAGAAACTCAACATCAGGATTGATGGTCACGAAGTCAATGAAGTTAAGGAATTCTGCTACCTAGGCAGTAAAATAACCAATGACGGACGAAGCAAGGAGGACATCAAAAGCAGACTCGCTATGGCAAAAAAGGCATTTCTGGCCAAGAGAAGTCTACTAATATCAAATATCGGCCTTAATTTGAGGATGAAATTTCTGAGGATGTACGTCTGGAGTACAGCATTGTATGGTAGTGAAACATGGACTGTGGGAAAACCGGAACAGAAGAGAATCGAAGCATTTGGGATGTGGTGCTATAGACGAATGTTGAAAATTAGGTGGACTGATAAGGTAAGGAATGAGGAGGTTCTATGCAGAATCGGAGAGGAAAGGAATATGTGGAAAACACTGATAAGGAGAAGGGGCAGGATGATAGGACATCTGCTAAGACATGAGGGAATGACTTCCATGGTACCAGAGGGAGCTGTAGAGGGCAAAAACTGTAGAGGAAGACAGAGATTGGAATACGTCAAGCAAATAATTGAGGACATAGGTTGCAAGTGCTACTCTGAGATGAAGAGGTTAGCACAGGAAAGGAATTCGTGGCGGGCCGCATCAAACCAGTCAGTAGACTGATGACCAAAAAAAAAAATTCTAGGTGACTGATGACCTCAGATGTTAAGTCCCGTAGTGCTTGGAGCCATTATCAATCCATCTGCGTTAGAGAGTAACAGAGGTATTCAGAAGCACAGCAGTCGAAGGATGAATAATTTTGTGGTCCACTTTAATGAATCTAAGCTCTGCAAAGACAGGGATGAAATATGCGGCTTCAAACTCTTCAACCGTTTGCCTATTGAAACAAAACGTCTGATAGCAGAAGTATTTTCGGATGTTGGTTAAGTAAGTTTCTCCATAACAACTCCTTCTATACCATAGAGGAATTCTTTGATAAAAACAGTTATTAATTTGTTGTTGGTGTTGTGCTCTTCAGCCACAAGACTGGTTTAAGGCAGCTCTCCATGCTATGTCGTGTGACAATGTTATCGTTTCTGAATAGCTATGGTGGCCTACAGTTATGCGAACCTGCATACACTGTACTTTTGCTGGTCTCCAGCTTTTTACTCCCTCCATACACTCCCCTCCACTACCAAATTGACATCTCGTTGATGCCTAAAGCGGTGTCATATCAACGACCTCCTTCTTTTAGTCAGGTTGTGCCACCAATTTATTTCTTCGCCAGTTTTAATTACTACCTTCTCATGACATATTCGTTCGACCCACCTAATCTTCAGCATTTCTTTACAGTATCATAGCACCCAATTTCGAAAGCTTCTATTCTCTTCTTGTTTGAACTTCTTATCGTTCACATTTCCAGACAAACACCTTCTGAAAATACCTTCCAAAACTTAAATTTGCATTACCTATTAATAAATTCCTCATTGTCATAAATGCTTTTCTTGCTGTTGACAATCTCCATTTTATAGCCTCTCTACTTTGGCCATTATCAGTTAAGAGGGCGTGCCGGAAAATAGTAGCTCCGAAGTTTTCACTGTTTAGTTGTTATTTTCGGCTGATTGTCAGGGCGTTGCAATCTTGTCTTATTAAACTGCTAGTTCGGTAATATTCACACCTGTCAGCACATGCCTTCTTTGGAAATGGAATTAGTACATTCTTCTTGGAGTACAAGGAAACCAGTAATTCTGAGGAAATGTCGTCAGTTCCAGAGATCTTGTTTATACTTAGGTGCCGCGAGGGATTATCCGAGCAGTCAAAGGCGCTGCAGTCATGGACTGTGAGGCTGGTCCCGGTGGAGGTTCGAGTCCTCCCTCGGGCATGGGTGTGTGTGTTTGTCCTTAGGATAATTTAGGTTAAGCAGTGTGTAAGCTTAGGGACTGATGATCTTAGCAGTTAAGTCCCATAAGATTCACACATTTCTACTTAAGTCTTTCAGTGCTCTGTCGAATTCTTCTCGCAGCATTATATCTCCCATCTCATTTTCCCCTAGTTCCTCTTCTCTTGTGGCCGAGCGGTTCTAGGCGCTACAGTCTGGAACCGCGCGACCACTACGGTCGCAGGTTCGAATCCTGCCTCGGGTATGGATGTGGGTGATGTCCTTAGGTTACGTAGGTTTAAGTAGTTCTAAGTTCTAGGGGACTGATGACCTCAGACGTTAAGTTCCATAGTGCTCAGAGCCGAGCCTCTTCTCTTTCTATAACATATTCCTCATGCTTGTTTCCCTTACAGAGGATGAATCCGTGTCATGTTACAAACTTTCATGGATGAGAGAGGCGGGCGAATGTATCAATTTAAAGTAAGACACCATGGTCTCGAAACGACCTAGGCGAAAGTTACAAGCGAAAATCGTTCTGATACCTCTGACAGTGGCGCAAATGTACCGGAACTGTTGTTGCCAAGATTATAAGGTAGGCAACTTTCAGAGGTAGTAGTGTGGAAAAAGACAAGAAAAAATGTCCAATAAATATGGAACTCTAAAATGCATACCTTAAGAGCTATGAGTACTTGTTCACCTTTGCTACTGTGAAACACACATCTTCTACTAAATCTTTGATACTGTGAAACACGTCTCTGCTACGGAAAAAAAAGCACATAGATCTTAAGGTACGCATTTTGGAGCCCATATTTAGTGGACATTCTTTCTTGTTTTGATCAACACTACCTCCCCCGAAACGGTGGAAACTAAAGATCTTCCAGTAAAAGACATGTGTTCCACAATTTCGAAGATGAACAAGTGCTCATAGTGTTCAAAACATGCATTTTAGAGCCCATCTTTAGCACAGATTTTTTTTATTATTTTGGTCCATGCTGCCACCTCTGAAAGTTGCCTACCCTGCAGTTTTATCATCAACGGTATTGATACAGGTATTCCACTGTCAGAGGTATCACAACGTTTTCGCTTATAATTTTCGACTCAGTCGTTTTAGGTCCAGGGTCTCTTACCTCAAATTGATACATTTAACTTTATCCATTTGCAACACGATCACGGAATCTCCCTATATAGACCTTCTACACAACATGATTCAGCTGCCACTACATGTTGGTTTCATGCAATCTACAATGCAAGATTTTCATATACACTCGGTCGCTACACGGCAATTATTAGTTCTACAGAAAAATGAGCAGGACATATTTGTAGGAAAATTAATGTAGTTAAATTATCGACTGGGATACGTTTTCGCTAGAGGCCTTAGTTTTCGAATTATTCAAGAAAAACGTACAAAAGTGAACTTCAAATGCATTTTTCCTGAATAAATCGAAAACTGTGGCCTCCAGCGAAAATGTATCCCAGTACAAAATTTACCTTCATTAAAGTTCCTACAAAAAAATCCTTTTCATTTTCTTTCTGTAGTCTTCCACAGTGAGTATAAGCATATACTAATGGCCATTAAAATTCCTACACCACGAAGATGACGTGCTACAGACGCGAAATTTAACCGACAGGAAGAACATGCTGTGATATGCAATTGATTAGCTTTTCAGAGCATACACACAAGCTTGGCGCCGGTGGCGACACCTACAGCGTGCTGACATGAAGAAAGTTTCCAACCGATTTCTCATACACAAACAGCAGCTGACCGGTGTTGTCTGGTGAAACGTTGTTGTGATGCCTCGTGTAAGGAAGAGAATTGCGTTCCATCACGTTCCCGACTTTGATAAAGGTCGGATTGTAGCCTATTGCGATTGCGGTTTATCGTATAGCAACATTGCTGCTCGCGTTGGTCGAGATCCAATGACTGTTAGCAGAATATGGAATCGGTGGGTTCAGGAGGGTAATACGGAACGCCGTGCTGGATCCCAACGGCCTCGTATCACTAGCAGTCGAGATGACAGGCATCTTATCCGCATGGCTGTAACGGATCGTGCAGCCACGTCTCGATACCTGAGTCAACAGATGGGGACGTTTGCAAGACAAAAACCATCTGAACGAACAGTTCGACGACGTTTTCAGCAGCATGGACTATCAGCTCGGAGTCTATGGCTGCGGTTACCCTTGACGCTGCATCATACACAGGAGCGCCTGCAATGGTGTACTCAACGACGAACCTGGGCGCACGAATGGCGAAACGTCATTTTTGCGGATGAATCCAGGTTCTGTTTACAGCATCCTGATGGTCGTATCCGTATTTGGCGACATCGCGGTGAACACACATTGGAAGCGTGTATTCGTCATCGCCATACTGGCGTATCACGTTGAACAGTGGACGTTACATTTCAGATGTGTGACGACCCGTGGCACTACCGTTAATTCGATCCCTGCGAAACCCTACATTTCAGCAGGATAATGCACGACCGCATGTTACAGGTCCTGTACGGGCCTTTCTGGGTACCGAAAAATTTCGACTGCTGCCCTGGCCAGCACATTCTCCAGATCTCTCACCAACTAAAAACGTCTGGTCAATGGTGGCCGTGCAACTGGCTCGTCACAATACGCCAGTCTTGATGAACTGTGGTATCGTGTTGAAACTGCACGGGCAGCTGTACCCGTACACGCCATCCAAGCTCTGTTTGACTCAAAGCCCAGGCATATCAAGGCCGTTATTTCGGCCAGAGGTGGTTGTTCTGGGTACTGATTTCTCAGATTCTATGCACCCAAATTCCGTGAAAATGTAATCACATGTCGGTTCTAGTATAATATATTTGTCCAATGCATACCCGTCAGTAGTGTATGAAAATGTGGCTTTTGAAGGTGCTGCAGGTTGCTTAAAACAGTTCGGTAGGGGCAGCTGTCTCACCTTGTATACTCCTGGAGGGAGGACAGGTACTGGGTGCACTCAACCTTGTGATGCCAATTGAATGAAGAGTCGGCTAAACGGTAGCGAGAGCAGTGTGGTGACCCAATGCCACTCCAAACCATATCAGCATGATGCCGCAAGGCAGAGGATGACACGGCTGCCGGTCGACTTCCATTGGGCTTTCAAGGCCTGGACGAGGAGCCCATATACTCCTTCCACCTTTCACCTTTCCCTTCCTTGCTTAGTACTTGACATTCATGTAGTTGCTTCCCTGTTCTCCACAGATCTCTTTAATTTTCTATAGGCAGCATTATGTTTTCCATAAGAATGCACTTTCTACAGCCTTGAATTTTTCCTCAGCCATTCCTACATAGCCATATTATATTTTCTCTCAGTTTCATTTTACGTACACTACTGGCCATTAAAATTGCTACACCAAGAAGAAATGCAGATGATAAACGGGTATTCATTGGACAAATATATTATACTAGAAGTGACATGTGATTACATTTTCACGGAATTTGGGTGCATAGATGCTGAGAAATCAGTACCCGGAACAACCACCACTGGCCGTAATAACGGCCTTGATACGCCAGGGCACTGAGTCAAACAGAGCTTGGATCGCGTGTACAGGTACCGCTGCCCATGCAGCTTCAACACGATACCACAGTTCATCAAGAGTAGTGGATGGCGTATTGTGACGAGCCAGTTGCTCGGCCACCATTGACCAGACGTTTTCAGTTAGTGAGAGATCTGGAGAATGTGCTGGCCAGGGCAGCAACCGAACATTTTCTGTATCCAGAAAGGCCCGTACAGGACCTGCAACACGCGGTCGTGCATTATCCTGCTGAAATGTGAGGTTTCGCAGGGATCGAATGAAGGGCAGCGCCACGGGTCGTAACACATCTGAAATGTAACGTCCACTGTTCAACGTGCCATCAATGCGAAAAGAGGTGACCGAGACGTGTAACCAATGGCACCCCACACCATCATGCCGGGTGATACGCCAGTATGACGATTACGAATACACGCTTCCAATGTGCGTTCACCGCGATGTCGCCAAACACGGATGCGACCATCACGATGCTGTAAACAGAACGTGGATTCATCGGAAAACAGTACGTTTTGCCATTCGTGCGCCCAGGTTCGTCGTTGAGTACACCATCGCAGGCCCTCCTGCTGTAATGCAGCGTCATGGGTAACAGCAGCCATGGTCTCCGAGCTGATAGTCGATGCGGCTTGAAACGTCGTCGAACTGTTCGTGCAGATGGTTGTTGTCTTGCAAACGTCCCCGTCTGTTGACTCAGGGATCGAGACGTGGCTGCACCATCCGTTACAGCCATGCGGATAAGATGCCTGTCATCTGGACTGCTAGTGATACGAGGCCGTTGGGATCCAGCGCGGCGTTCCGTATTAACCTCCTGAACCTACCGGTTCCATATTTTGCTAACAGTCATTGGATCTGGACTAACGCGAGTAGCAGTGTCGTGATACGATAAAAACCGCAATCGTGATAGGCTACAATCCGACCTTTATCAAACTCGGAAACATGATGGTACGCATTTCTCCTCTTTACACGAGGCATCACAACAACGTTTCACCAGACAACACCGGTCAACTGCTGTTTGTGTATGAGAAATCGGTTGGAACCTTTCCTCATGTCAGCACATTGTAGGTGTCGCCACCGGCGCCAACCTTGTGTGAACGCTCTGAAAAGCTTAGCATTTGCATATCACAGCATGTTCTTCCAGTCGATTAAATTTCGAGTCTGTAGCACGTCATCTTCGTGGTGTAGCAATTTTAATGGCCAGTAGTGTATATACCTTTTCGCCTGCTTCATTTGCCTCATTTTTATATTTCATCCGTTCCTCAGTTCAGTATCTTCTGTGTTATCCAAGAATATCTACAGGTACTACTGTGGTGGACGTTGGGTTTGTGTCTGTCTCTGCTATGATAATGCACCCACTACGGTGTTTTTAGTAGCTTATTCGCAGTCCTATGTTCTTATTCAATATTAGACCTATTCCTGTATCACCCCTATATGATTTTGTGTTCATAACCCTGTACTGATCTGGCCAGAAATCCTGTTCTTCCCGCCACTAAACTTCACTAATTACCAATATGTTTAACTTCAACATATCCATTTCGCTTTTCAAATCCTACAACCTAACAACCAGAATGATGGATTTAACTTTCCATACTCCAGCCTCTAGAATGTCAGCTTTGTTCTTCCAGATGTTGCCACAACCTGAGTAATCCACGCCAGGAGATCTAAATGGATATCCAATTTACACGAGGAATATTTTATCCATGGGGGGGGGGGGGGGGATATGGGGTGCCGTCCTCTCTAAGCCCAATAATAAAGATGCATTCACTTGGGAAAAATAATGGCTGTATATTCCCCTTGTCTTCAGCAGATTGTAATATCACCAAATCGAGGCCGTGCTGACTAATATTATGAGGCATATTAGTCACTCTGCCAGAGTATATATGAAGATAGTAAATGTTCTCGAAAGAACAGATACCATTGATGACCGTGCAGTTTCTCTAGAATAAATTATAATTAATTGAACAGCGTGCAAGCGGGAAGCGTGCAAGGGATAAGTATCTGCAGTCGCGCTATTCATCTGTGTCATCGGAGGCTCAGATGGATAGAGCGTCTGCCATGTAAGCGGGAGATCTCGAGTTCGAGTCGCGGTCGGGGCACACATTTTCAGCTGTTCCCATCAAGGTATGTCAACAACACCCGTCGGCAGCTGAGAGGTTCAATTAATTATTATTTACTCTTCCAGACTCTGGATCCCACAACTACTGAAAAGGCTGCTGCTCTTCTTTGGGAATCATGAGTTAGGTTGTCCTCTCCACAGATATCCCTCCATTGTGGTCGTATCTACAGTTCAGCCAACCCTGTCATTGAGGTATGTAAGCCACTCCACCGCGTCAAGGTCCACTGTTCATTTACAGAGAAAAACACCTGTAAATGTCGAGCACATAGACTTTTTTTCTGATCTTGTTCACAGACATATTCCACATCACAGTATTCGTCAATGTGACCTATGGATCATATAACTAACTTCCGCTAAAGAAGAAATCTACAGATAATATCACAGCCATACAGTAAGTCATGGAACAAACTGAAATTAATGTTTATATTACATTGAGGTGACAGAAGTCATGAGACACCACCTAAAATGCAGTTGGGCCTCTATTTGCAGCATCTCGACGTCGCACCAACTCAACAAGTCATTGGATGTCCCCTGCAAAAGTATTGAGCCATGCTGCCTCAATAGTCATCCTAGGTGGTGCAGGATTTTGTACACGAAAGATTCTCTCGACTGAGTCACATAAACATTCGGAGGGATTTAGGTTAAAAGATCTGGATGGACAAATCGTTCGCACGAACTGTCCAGAATATTCTTCAAACGAGTCGTGACCATTTGTGGCCCTGTGACATGGTTCATTGTCGCCCACAAGAATTCCATCTCTTTTTGGGAACATGAAGTCCATGAATGGCTCCAAATGGTCTCCAAGTAGAAGAACATAGCCATTTCCAATCAGTGGTTGGTTTAGTTGGACCAGAGGACCCATTCAATTCCATGTAAACACAGGTCACTCTATAATGAAGCCACTACCAGCTTCCACAGTGCCTTGTTGACAACTTGGGTCCATGGCTTCGTGGGGTCTGTGCTACACCCCTACCCTACCATCAGCTCTTACCAATCGAAATCGGGACTTATCTGACCAGGCCACGGTTTTCCACTCGTCTAGTGTCCAACCAATATGTTCACGCCAGATTTCTCCACACTGTCCTAACAGATATGTTCGTCGTACGACCCGCATAGATTTCCGCTGTTATATCACTCAGTCTTGGTTGTCTGTTAAGACTGACTGCTGTACGCGACGCCTCTGCTCTGTGTCGCTAAGTAAAGGCCTTCGGCCACTGCTGTGGCCGAACAGTTCTAGGCGATTCAGCTTGGAACCGCGCGATAGCTGCGGTAGGAAGTTCGAATCCTGACTTTCGGGCATGGATGTGTGCGATGTGCTTAGGTTAGTTAGGTTTAAGTAGTTCTAAGTTCTATGGGACTGATGACCTCAGATGTTAAGTCCCGTAGTGGTCAGAGCCATTTGAACCTTCGGCCACTCCGTTATCCGTGATGAGAGGTAATCTGGTATTCTCGGCACACTCTTTGCACTGTTGACCTCGGAAGATTGAATTCCCTAATGACTTCGATAGTGGAATGTCCCATGCCTCTCTCTCCAATTACCAGATTCGCATTCGGGAGGACGACGGTTCAATCCCGCGTCCGGCCATCCTGATTTGGGTTTTCCGTGATTTCCCTAAATCACTCCAGGCAAATGCCGGGATGGTTCCTCTGAAAGGGCACGGCCGACGTCCTTCCCCATCCTTCCCTAATCCGGTGAGACCGATTACCACGCTGTCTGGTCTCCTTCCCCAAACAACCAACCAACAACAAATCCAATTACCACTCCGTGTTCAAAGTCTGTTACTTCCCAACGTGCGGCTATAATAACGTCGGAAATGTTTTTACATGCATTTCGTAAAAACTTTGATGTTCGCCGATGACGTAATTCTGTCAGAGACAGCAAAGGACTTGGAAGAGCAGTTGAACGGAATGGACAGTGTCTTGAAAGGAGGGTATAAGATGAACATCAACAAAAACAAAACTAGGATAATGGAATGTGCTCGAATTAAGTCGGGTGATGCTGAGGGAATTAGATTAGGAAATCAGACACTTAAAGTAGTAAAGGAGTTTTGCTATTTGTGGAGCAAAATAACTGATGATGGCCGAAGTAGAGAGGATATAAAATGTAGACTGGCAATGGCAAGGAAAGCGTTTCTGAAGAAGAAAAATTTGTTAACATCGAGAATAGATTTAAATGTTAGGAAGTCGTTTCTGAAAGTATTTATATGGAGTGTAACCATGTATGAAAGTGAAACGTGGACGATAAATAGTTTAGACAATAAGAGAATAGAAGCTTTCGAAATGTGGTGCTACAGAAGAGTGCTGAAGATTAGATGGGTAGATCACATAAGTAATGAGGAGGTATTGAATAGAATTGGGGAGAAGAGGAGTTTGTGGCACAACTTGACTAAAGAAGGGATCGGTTGGTAGGACATGTTCTGAGACATCGAGGGATCACCAATGTAGTATTGGAGGGCAGCGTGGAGGGTAAAAATCGTAGAGGGAGACCAAGAGATGAATACACTAAGCAGATTCAGAAGGATGTAGGCTGCAGTAGGTACTGGGAGATGAAGAAACTTGCACAGGATAGAGTAGCATGGAGAGCTGCATCAAACCAGTCTCAGGACTGAAGACCACAACAACAACAACGTAAGTACAAATGATAGTTCCGCCAGTGTTCTGCCATTTTGCACCATGTGTACGCAATACTACCGCCATCTCTATACGTGCATATCACTACTCATCACTTTTGTCACCTCGGTATAGTTTGTGAATTATTTGTAAGTCATGTTTCATGAAGGTTGATGTGTCATGTTACGTCTTACCTTCACGTAACAGCAGTGGAACGGAAAACGGTGCTCCATTCAGGATCTCTTTCTTCAATACGTCGATGCTGAGCTCCAAGTCGCCGAGGAGGACCACAAATTGCCAGAGCCACACTACAGTGGGCAAAGCATTCAACCATCCTAAAATGATTCCCGTTGCACAGAAAGACATGCCCAACTGCCGAGATGTTTGAACAAATGCAGTAATATTACAAATGACCAAAGCGACCAGCACCACACATGCGAGCTCGTACTTATTGCATCCGATTCCGAACTTGCCCCTCGTTTGTTTTCGAGTACAGTTCAAAATGGAGCAGGCATCGACCAGTTTCACGTAACCTGTGAAGACTATTTTCCACAGTAGTACTATGGAACTTAATTCGACTGCGTATATACATATATAGAAGATAAACTTGGTATGGAGGGGAACTTCTCCGAGACAGGACATATACAGAGGATATAACACACCCCAGCAAGTTATAAGTAGCACCCAGATAAAAGCTATCAAACGATTGGTAATCATCTGGGGGTGACCTTCCTTATACAAAGGCAGGAAACCAAAAGCCCGCGACACCAACAGCCTGGAGGGATGGTACCAGTGAATCATCCTTCGCACGTTTCCACTACCCCATGCATGCATGCCTTCCGCAAGCCGACACGTTATCGCCTGTGTGTTGGAAAGACGCGGTAACTGCCACCAAATAATAGTCTCATTGACCTGAAAGGTTTGTCCTCGTCTGTTTACCTTTTTCACTTACGTGAATTGAGCCACTGTCAAGAAATGCTGACTCAATAAAAACACATTTGTTATTTTCAATTTTATAGGAATTCCATTACGTGAGTGACTCACTCTGAAGGATACCAGCTATCATTTGTACTTGTCACTGGTGTTATTTTATAGATATAATTCAGAGTCACTTCCGTGGATTGCAGTGAAAATGTGCACCGAATGTGTAAGTACCACAACCGTTTCATGAGGAGACTCTGTATTCGATATATTGGTAATCAATTAAAAATTACATAAATGCATTCAGGAACGAGGCAGGTAACAGATTATGAAAAGATGATAAAAATCAATTGGCTGTGGACTGGGCTGGAGTATGAGTTCGTAGCGCTTTCCCCTAAGTTGTAGTAGTAGTGGTGGTAGTAGTAGTAGTAGTAGTAGTAGTAGTAGTAATTACAATAAAAATAATAAACACAACACTACACATAACAGAGAGTATAATCATCAAAAATACATTCTCTTTCACTATTTACAACAGTGTGCCAACGTAGGGGTAGCTTACGATTCCGATAGTGTAGAAATCACTTAGTTTTTAGGCGAAGAACTCGTCGAGCCATGTTCGGAGCGCATTTTCATCAGGAAAAGAAGTTCCTTGAAGGGTTGTTCGATAGGGAGTGGAAAAAGCGAAAATCTGAGGGCGCAAGATCAGATGAATAAGAAGGATGCAGAATGACTTCCGAACCGAGCTCCTGTATAGTGTTTGTTGTGAGTCTAGCAGAAAGCGGGCGAGCATTTTCGTAGAGTAGGATCACTTCACACAGTCTTCCTGGTCGTTGTTGTTGGATTGCGTCTGCAAGATATCTTGTTGATAAAAAACGTCATCGGTGATGCTTACTCCTCGGGAAAGGAATTCGAAGTATACCACACCGGCGCTGTTCCATCATATGCATAACATTAGCTTTTGTGGATGCGAGCAGGTTGCTGCTTTGTTTGGGATCAAACATTCCTTTCTTTGCCTTGTGTTAGCATAAAGACACAATTTCCCACCAGCAGAAACGGTAGAGGAAAGAAATAGTCGGTGTTGTTCACGAGCCAATTGATGATGAACAAGCAGAGATGCACAAACGACCAACTGCTGATTTTTGTGATTTTGGTTTAGAGCATGTGGTACCCATACACACGATTTTTGAACCTTCCCCATTGCATGAAAATTTCGTTCAATGTTGGACTGACCATAGTTCATCACGTTTGCCAGTTCTCGTGTACAATCACATGCAACATTGTGGATTAATGCGTTTAAATGATCTTCATCAAACCCCGGAGGTCTTCATGAACGTGGAGAGTCACTAATGTCAAAACGATTCTCCTTGAAACGAGAATACCATTTTCTTGCAGTGCTCTGTACAATCAGCTTACACACGGCGCAAATATTTCTGGCGGCCTCCGCTGCTGTCACCCTCTATTGAGCTCAAACAGAATAGGTTGGAAATGTTCCGATGTCTCCACGTGCCACTGCATTTTGTAGCTTCCACACATCCACTCACTATCTACAAATGACAAAATGGTCATATGTAAACTCAGACAGCAACAGTGAATTAGAAAAACAAAATGACAATCGATAAATAAACTCATAGCAACAGACATACCAACATGTGAAACAAAAACGCTTCGAACTTACACACCAAACTACACTACTGGCCATTAAAATTGCTACACCACGAAGATGACGTGCTACAGACACGACATTTAGCCGACAATAAGAAGATGCTGTGATATGCAAATGATTAGCTTTTAAGAGCATTCACACAATGTTGGCGCCGGTGGCGACACCTACAACGTGCTGACATGAGGAAATTTTCCAACCGATTTCTCATACACAAACAGCAGTTGACCGGCGTTGCCTGTTGAAACGTTGCTGTGATGCCTCGTGTAAGGAGGAGAAATGCGTACCATCACGTTTCCGACGTTGATAAAGGTCTTATTGTAGTCTATCACGATTGCTGTTTATCGTATCGCGACATTGCTGCTCAAGTTGGTCGAGATCCAATGACTGATAGCAGAATATGGGATCGGTGGGTTCAGGAGGGTAATACGGAACGCCGCGCTGGATCCCAACGGTCTCGTATCACTAGCAGTCGAGATAACAGGCATCTTATCCGCACGGCTGTTACTGATCGTGCAGCCACGTCTCGATCCCTGAGTCAACAGATAGTTGTAGAATTTTGGAACACGTATTGTGTTCGAGTATAATGACTTTTCTGGAGACTAGAAACCTACTCTGTAGGAATCAGCATGGGTTTCGAAAAAGACGATCGTGTGAAACCCAGCTCGCGCTATTCGTCAAATGGTTCAAATGGCTCTGAGCACTATGGGACTCAACTACTGAGGTCATTAGTCCCTTAGAACTTAGAACTAGTTAAACCTAACTAACCTAAGGACATCACAAACATCCATGCCCGAGGCAGGATTCGAACCTGCGTCCGTAGCGGTCTTGCGGTTCCAGACTGCAGCGCCTTTAACCGCACGGCCACTTCGGCCGGCCCGCGCTATTCGTCCACGAGACTCAGAGGGCCATAGAAACGGGTTCCCAGGTAGATGCCGTGTTTCTTGACTTCCGCAAGACGTTCGGTACAGTTCCCCACAGACGTTTAATGAACAAAGTAGGAGCATGTGGACTATCAGAACAATTGCGTGATTGGATTGAAGAGTTCCTAGATAACAGAACGCATCATGTCATTCTCAATGGAGAGAAGTCTTCCGAAGTAAGAGTGATTTCAGGTGTGCCGCAGGGGAGTGTCGTAGGGCCGTTGCTATTCACACTATACATAAATGACCTGGTGGATGACATCGGAAGTTCACTGAGGCTTTTTGCGGATGATGCTGTGGTATATCGAGAGGTTGTAACATTGGAAAATTGTACTGAAATGCAGGAGGATCTGCAGCGAATTGAAGCATGGTGCAGGGAATGGCAGTTGAATCTCAGTGTAGACAAGTGTAATGTGCTGCGAATACATAGAAAGACAGATCCCTTATCATTTAGCTACAATATAGCAGGTCAGCAACTGGAAGCAGTTAATTCCATAAATTATCTGGGAGTACGCACTGGGAGTGATTTAAAATGGAATGATCATATAAAGTTGATCGTCGGTAAAGCAGATGCCAGACTGAGATTCATTGGAAGAATCCTAAGAAAATGCAATCCGAAAACAAAGGAAGTAGGTTACAGTACGCCTGTTCGCCCACTGCTTGAATACTGCTCAGCAGTGTGGGATCCGTACCAGATAGGGTTGATAGAGAAGATCCAACGGAGAGCAGCGCGCTTCGTCACAGGATCATTTAGTAATCGCGAAAGCGTTACGGAGATGATATATAAACTCCAGTGGAAGACACTGCAGGAGAGACGTTCCGTAGCTCGGTACGGGCTTTTGTTGAAGTTTCGAGAACATACCTTCACCGAGGAGTCAAGCAGAATATTGCTCTCTCCTACGTATATCTCGCGAAGAGACCATGAGGATAAAATGTGAGAGATTAGGGCCCACACAGAGGCATACCGACAATCCTTCTTTCCACGAACAATACGAGACTGGAATAGAAGGGAGAACCGATAGAGGTACTCAAGGTACCCTCCGCCACACACCGTCAGGTGGCTTGCTGAGTATGGATGTAGATGTAGACGTTTGCAAGACGACAACCATCTGCACGAACAGTTCGACGACGTTTACAACATCATGGACTATCAGCTCGGAGTCCATTGCTGGAGTTATCCTTGATGCTGCATCACAGGTAGGAGCGCCTGCGATGGTGTACTCAACGACGAACCTGGGTGCACGAATGGCAAAACGTCATTTTTTCGGAGGAACCCAGGTTCTGTTTACAGCATCATTATGGTCGCATCTGTGTTTGGCGACATCGTGGTGAACGAACATTGGAAGCGTGTATTCGTCATCGCCATACTGGCGTATCACCCGGCGTGATGGTATGGGGTGCCATTGGTTACACGTCTCGGTCACCTCGTATTCGCATTGACGGCACTTTGAACAGTGGACGTTACATTTCAGATGTGATACGACCCCTGGCTCTATCCTTCATTCGATCCCTGCGAAACCCTGCATTTCAGCAGGGTAATGCACGACCGCATGTTGCAGATCCTGTACAGGCCTTTCTGGATACAGAAAATGTTCGACTGCTGCCCTGGCCAGCACATTCATTCTCCAGATCTCTCACCAATTGAAAACGTCTGATCAATGGTGGCCGAGCAACTGGCTCGTCACAACACGCCAGTCACTACTCTTGAAGAACAGTGGTGTCGTGTTGAAGCTGCATGGGCAGCTGTACCTGTACACGCCATCCAAGCTCTGACTCAATTGTTAGGCGTATCAAGGTCGTTATTACGGCCAGAGGTGGTTGTTCTGGGTACTGATTTCTCAGGATCTATGCACCCAAACTGCGTGAAAATGTAATCAAATGTCAGTTCTAGTATAATATATTTTTCCAATGAATACCCGTTTATCATCTGCATTTCTTCTTGGTGTAGGAATTTTAGTGGCCAGAAGTGTAGTATGTTCGATACATTCCAAATGTTGTTGTTGTTATGCTGAGACCTAAGGCTGGTTTCATGCATCTATCCGCTCTGGTATGTTTCAAGGGGGCTTAATTAAAGAGAAAGGACTAATATTAATGAATAAATGAAATAATTTTAGTAGCTGTATGACCGGTTGCGAAGTCTCGTAACCGGTTGACCCTGACTAGTATTAGCACGCAATCTGACTCCATAAAATAAAAATAAAGAAAGACAAGGAATTTTCGTTAACACAATTGATTAAATAAGTCCCCTGCAACTATAAAAGTTACGAAACAACAAAGCACAAGTGTAACTGTTCTGTGTGTTGTAGTGTGACTCAACGTACATGTATCTGGGTCGGTTCTTTCTCAATACGACAAAATATTTTAAACACCATTTACAATGAACTAGTTGAAAAACCAGAAATACTATAATTGCACATAGAAACCAGAATTAGAAGTCTTATAAATGAACACGAGCCAGATGCTTTGTTGAGCAAGAGGGATTCTCATTTAAGTACAATGACAACAAAGAGCAATAAGTTGCCGTTGATATGTGAAAAAATATGACAAATTAGCAAATGCGTTGCGCCAAATTAAAACTACACTTAACACTGCATAAGTAACAGCAGATATGTAGCTGGGTGGTGAACCCCTTACAAAGTCTTCGAGAAATTCATTCCACGTACTCAGTTGGACAGTTGGACAGTAACTGTGGCTCGCAGAGAGGCGCGTGAACAATTTAAGAAGACGTCAGCATTTGAGAGTAGATGGGCTCATAGAAGCCGGCTGTAGTAATCGCCGAATTGCTCGTCATTTGAATAGTGGAGATTCGGCGATGTCGGCAGGAATGGATCAAACATGGACGATCACAGCAACAAGAAGCAAGCGGTCGACCTAGAGAGACGACAGAACGCAAGGACCGAGTGGTCGCCAGAGAGGCACCCAGAGCCCCTGATTCATCATCAATGATCCGTCGTGCAACTGGTGCTTCAGCAACCACAATGACCATTAGCAGGCGCCTCACAGAAAGGAGACTGAGGTCATGGCACCCTTTGTGCCGACTACCATTGACCTCCGTACACCAACAAGCCAGTATGCAGTGATTTCGGGCAGATTCGGCCTGGAATCTCGTGGACTGGAGTAGAATTATCTACAGTGATGAGTCCAGCTTCGAATTGAGCCTCGATGATCAGCGAAGCCGTGTCAGGAGACATCGTGGACAGCGATGGGATAGTAACCTGGAAGTCACCCACCTTACGGCTCGACAGCCAAGAGTTGGTTGGTTGGTTTGTAGATTAAAGGGTCATTTCTTCACACAGGTCTCGGATTAAAACCGTACCCCAAAAGAATCCTGTCACCTGAAATCCAGGGGAGGAAATGCGTAAAATTGTGTGTGTAATCCTTCTGAAGTAGAAAACGAAATTATCAAGCCAAAATGGAAAACATCAACTGCAATGAAAAAAGCAGAGAACCATTACGAATGAATGTGTGCTAAGGCAGCAGATGTAGGCGAATGGCTGACATCCATTAATGACTAACAACATAACCATGTGACAGGTGGCTGACGAGTTTATGTAACACAAACATTCGCAATGTTTTATAAATTTTTGAAGATATCAAACGTGTTTTCGGCAAAATGCAAAAATGGAAAACTAGTACCGTCTATTCATCTCAATAATAAAATCAATATTAGCTTTTTAAAAGGAGTGGCGTACTTTTTCATAATGAAATGCGATAACACTTCAAAAGGGGCAGGTAATGATGATAAACGGCTGTTTGCGGTGAAACTGTAAGAAAAAAAAAACTGCAGAATGCTTCATACATGTTATGCAATGTGTCCGCTGAAAAAGAAATACAAGTGGGTGATGATGGAAGCTAAATGCATTAAAAAAGTACATACAGTTCCAATAAAAAATGTCGATATGGCAGTTCTGGAAAAATTTACAGGTATTACCTACACAGCGAAATACTTACCCATTCACATATTAAAGCTTATCGGAAACCTTGTTTCTAAATGTGGAATTGTTTGCTATATATGAGAGGTTTAACATACTACTAGATTCTTGTCACAGTCTCAGTAACGCAAGTGCAAATGTGTCTCTAAACGGTGACGTCAAATCGTTTGGAGAGCGATTGCGTTATCAGACGCGAACCCTGGAAGACTGGTCGACATAAACTGAGAACAACAGACACCAAATTATCAGCAGTCCAAGGTCCGTGTTACGACACGGGAACAGAACGACAGCTGCGCTCCAAGTGGCGCGGCAGTGAACATCGAATACCAACAGAAATATGGCGCGGAAATCCGTATTATTGCTTTTCGAAATACTAGTAATACGCGAAAATACATATTTTTCGTTCGTACCTTATGGGTGGGTCTCATAGTCTTATGTAAAGTGTATTTATATGTAAAACTCAGAATTGCAATTTCGACCGTGTGACGGTTATCACGTGGAAATTTGTTCCTGGTTACAACCATCTTGTGATAATTGCACCCTTTTTACTTACAACGTAAATATATTGCTCGTATTCTGCTTAATTTTTGCTCTCTTTCGTGATATTGTGTGGGGTGAATAATTCCATATTTGTTTTTGTTTCATATGAAATAGAAGTTTCGCCACACGGTAGTCTATAGACTCATGTTACTGTCTATGAATCCATGTGCGAACTGCTCGATTTAAATGCACTGTAAGTATATTGCTCGTATTCTACGTAATTTTTGTTAGTACGGTTTTTTGTAATTTCACATGTAATGGACTCCACCGAAATTTTCATTGAAGTATGCTAAAACGTACCGCTCTATTAATAACGTGCGAACTACTGTCGCATTTTTAACATTTGGAAGGAAGAATACTCTAGTCACCAAGTTTACACGGTATAGGACATGCTCATCTACAGTTACATCCATACTCTGCAAGACACTGTCAAACGCATGCACTCAGTGGCAAGAAGTAACACGTTTCAAAACAGAACTTTGTAACCTCCCCACAAAAAGAAAATATATATATATATATAGTTATATCATTCACATTAAGTGTAACCTCCACACAGATAAAAAATATAATAACCTCCCAAAAGTAAAAAATATATAATTATATCATTCAAATTCAATGTAACCTTCCAACAGTTTATTATTCCGTAACCTTGCAATAATAAGATGTGACTAACTTCCTAATAAAAAAATGTGACTCATTTGTAACCTTTAAAAAATTAACTGTCTGTGAATCTAAACTGGTAAATTTGGACGTCAGCAGTGCTGCATCATGGCCCTGAAAGATCGTACTGAATAAATTGAAAATTCTTACCTCAATTAAGTCGCCGAATAACGCATATATATCTGTTCCTATAAGAAATTGTTTTGGCACAGCCCAGTGCAATGCTGGCCGATATATTTGTCATGTATAAAAAAAAACAACTGATTTTTCTTTACAATAATCGGGATGACCATGGATTGGAGAAATTTTTAAATTCTTTAAATTGAAATGAATGATCGTCAAAAGTTAATTTTTATAAAAAAGATATTATTAATAGATTTTTAAAAACATTTAAATGGGACTTGATATACCAATAGTACATATGCGCGAGGCTGCTTTTACCTTATACTACATCGCTCAGGCACCGCCATCGCTCCCCACAACTGGCCCAGCCAACTCGATACATCAGACTGCTAGCTACTAGTTACTCTTTACTGGTACACAGTTCCTACTGCTGACAACACTGCTCTCTGGTCTGAGTTTCTCTTATAGCTTACATATCGCAGGCAGCGCGTGAAATTATATCTGCTCGAGTGCGCTAGCAATAAATTCCTTGGTCATGGACCTCTTACAACTTCACGCTCATTTCGTGGCTA
The DNA here is from genome assembly GCF_023864345.2 of Schistocerca serialis cubense. Lineage (NCBI taxonomy): Eukaryota > Metazoa > Arthropoda > Insecta > Orthoptera > Acrididae > Schistocerca > Schistocerca serialis. Next base: position 412,685,605 of record NC_064644.1, on the reverse strand, counting down.
GATATAATAAAGCTAAATACTGATACTGTCAGAATCTGCTAACATTGAGTTCCACATTAAGTGCGAGAATGTACGGAGGAAAAAAAAAAACAAAAAAAAAAGTAGAATACGAGCAATATACTTAAAATGCATTTAAATCGAATAGGTCACACTCAGATTCGTACGTAATAACAGATACACATAAAACTACAGAATAACATGCAAAGAAGGCAGTTTCTGTTTTATGTGAAATAAAAACAAATTTGTAATCATGTACTGCACCTAATAATACAGATGCGAGAAGAACGAAGTCAGAATAAGAGTAACATATTTACAGCGCAATTCAAAGAGTGCAATACACACGAAAAATCGTAATCAGAAGCACAATGTGATGAAACTAATTTCTGTCACCTATGAAATGAAAGCAAACATGGAAGCCTAAACGTCAGCCAATGAGAAAGAGAGATAATGGATTGGTAGACCTGCAGCGCTCCAAGTGGTGTGGCAGTGAACCACGGGCTTGTTACTAAGTCGCTATATGAGTTTCACCCCCGTGCTGCGAAAGGCGCAACTGCTGGGGAGGAACATCAGGGCAGGAAAACAGGACATCGAGCAGCGTTGCGAGCGCGCGCTGGTCTAATGTCTTCCACCGCGTCAGGGGACTGCAGTGTGACGCAGAGGCACGCAATGTAGTCTTCCCAGTCGTTCTCCTTGAAACCCTGCAATGTCGCTGCAAATTACATGTGTCACATACCAACGCTCACTTGTCAAGCACTGGGAAAATGCTACGATGTTGTTCATCAGCGTGATGGAACGACGCTGGGAATGTGTTTAACTGTAACTACAGCTACCTCTCATACAACTGTATATTGTCTGGCAGGTTATGTTAGAGCTGAAAGCAAAGTATTGCAGCGATTCAGAATAGACTCTAATCGTAGTCATGAAAAATCTTTTCTCGGACATAGCTCGCTCTACGAGTTAATCTTCCATATCTTAAACAGCTGTTGCAGCCGAGAGTAGTACCACAGGTGAAGACTAAAAATTTGTTGACGTCACTCATTAACGAGGTCAAAGCCAAGACGTCTGAGTCAAGGATCAGCAGACTGCTAGCTAGAGGGTAAACATTAGTAGGCTGTTGTGAACGCGGAAGAATTTGTGACAAGCTGGGCCGGCCGGAGTGGCCGAGCGGTTCTAGGCGCTACAGTATGGAACCGCCAGACCGCTACGGTTGCAGGTTCGAATCCTGCCTCGGGCATGGATAAGTGTGATGTCCTTAGGTTAGTTAGCTTTAAGTAGTTCTAAGTTCTAGGGGACTGATGATCTCAGAAGTTAAGTCCCATAGTGCTCAGAGCCATTTGAACCATTTTTTTGATAAGCTGGACCGGCCGTGCGCCCAAGTCTGCAAACTAAGAACAATGACATCGTGTCAACAGAAATATACCGTCATCTACATCTACATGGTTACTCTGCAGTTCACAGGCACAGGGTTCAGCGAACCTTTTTCATACTACTTCTCTACCATTCCACTCTTTAATGGCGCGTGGGAAAAAGGAACACCTAAATATTTCCGTTCGAGCTCTTATTTCTCTTATTTTACTATTATGATCATTTCTCCTCAGGTAGGTGAGTGTCAATAAAATATTTTCGCATTCGGAAGAGAAAGTTGGTGATTGAAATTTCGTGAATAGATCTCGCCGGAAAGAAGACAGCCTTTGTTTCAGTGACTGCCACCCCAACTCGCGTATCACATCAGTGACACTCTAACCCCTATTGCGCGATAACACGAAACGAGCTGCCCATCTTTGCACTTTTTCGATGTCCTCCGTCAATCCTACCTGGTAAGGATCCCACACCGCGCAGCAATATTCCAGCAGAGGACGGACAAGTATAATGTAGGCTGTCTCTTTAGGGGGTTTGTCCCATCTTCTAAGTGTTCGGCCAACAAAGCGCAGTCTTTGTTTCGCCTTCCCCACAATATTATCTATGTGGTCTTTCCAATTTAAGTTGCTCGTAATTGTAATTCCTAGGTATTTAGTCGAATTGACAGCCCTTAGATTTGTGCGATTTCTCGTATACCCAAAATTTTTCGGATTTCTTTTAGTACCCATGTGGATGACCTCGCAATTTTCTTTGTTTAGTGCCAATTGCCACTTCTAGCACCATACAGAAATTCTCTCTAGATTATTTTTTAATTGGAATTGATCGTCTAATGATTTTCCTAGACGGTAAATTACAGCGTCATCTGCAAACAATCTAAGGGGGCTGCTCAGATTATCACCTAGATCGTTTATGAAAATCCGGAACAGTAGAGGGCCTATGACACTACCTTGCGGAACGCCAGATATCAGTTCTGTTCTACTCGATGATGTACCGTCTTATCACCACGAACTGTGACCTCTCTGAGAGGAAATCACGAATCCAGTCATACAACTGAGACGATACTCAATATGCACGCAATTTGATTGATAGTCGCTTGTGAGGAACGGTATCAAAAGCCTTCGGGAAATCACGGAATATGGAATCGATCTGAGATCCCTTGTCGACAGCACTCATTTCTTCATGGGAATAAAGAGCTCGCTGCGTTGCACAAGAATGATATTTTACGAATCTGTGTTGGTTATGTATCAATAAGTCATTTTCTTCAAGGTGATTCAAAATGTTCGAGTGCGGTATATGTTCCAAAATCCTACTGCAAAATGAGGTCAGTGATGTGGGTCTGTAATTCAATGGGTTACTCCTATTTCCTTTCTTAAATATTGGTGTGACCTGTGCTACTTTCCAGTCTTTAGGAACAGACATTTCGTCAAGTGAGCGGTTGTATATGACTGCTAAGAAAGGCGCTAATTCGTCTGCATACTCTGAAAGGGACCTTAATTGGTATACCATCTGGACCGGAAGAGTTACCTTTCTAAAGTCATCTGAGTTGTTTCGCAACACCTAAGATATCTACTTTTATGCCACTCATGCTAACAGATGTTCTACTTTCGAATTATGGAATATTTACTTCGTCTTCTTTCGTGAAGGAATTACGGAAAACTGTATTTAGTAACTCCGCTTTAGTGGCACCATCATCTGTAACATTTCCATCGGTATCCCGCAGTGACGATATTGACTGCTTTTTGCCACTGGTGTACTTTAATACGACCATAATCTCTTTGGGTTTTCTACCATACTTTGAGTCAATGTTTCATTGTGGTGCGAGGGCAAAGGGTCACAAGAAATTTTATGTACATAGACTGAAGCGGCGATTGAAAATGTGTGCCGAGGCAGGGAATCGAAACCAGGGCTCCTGCTTACTGGGCAGGTGCATTAGGTACTAAGTTACCTGGACACAGCGGTTCACATAACTGCATAAATTACCCTGGTACGTCTCTCTCCTCGATGTAAATTCTCACTGCCGCCTCAGTCTACTTTAAATTCTCTGTCACACACGCACATAATTGCCGAGGCACTCCATGTTCCGGAATACCACCTCAGCATCGAACGTAAATTTGGGATCCAGCAATTGTACACATGAAATGACACAATTTCAGAGACTTTATTGGTCTCATTCAGATATGACTTTATATACAGGGTGGTTCATTGATAGCGACCGGACCAAATATCTCACAAAATAAGCATCCAACGAAAAAACTACAATGAACGAAACTCGTCTAGCATGAAGGGGGAAACCAGATGACGCTATGGTTGGCCCGCTAGATAGCGCTGCCATAGATCAAACGGATATCAACTGCGTTTTTTAAAATAGGAACCCCCATTTGATTACATATTAGAGTAGTACTTAAAGAAATATGAACGTTTTAGTTGGACCACTTTTTTCGCTTTGTGATACATGGCGCTGTAACAGTCACAAACGAATAAGTACGTGGTATCACGTAACATTCCACCAGTGCGGACGGTATTTGCTTCGTGATACATTACCCGTGTTAAAATGGACCGTTTGCCAATTGCGGAAAAGGTCGATATCGTGTTGATGTATGGCTATTGTGATCAAAATGCCCAACGGGCGTGTGGTATGTATGCTGCTCCGTATCCTGGACGACATCATACAAGTGTCCGGACCGTTCGCCGGATAGTTACATTATTCAAGAAAATAGGAAGTTTTCCGCCACGTGTGAAACGTCAACCACGACCTGCAACAAATGATGATGCCCAAGTAGGTGTTTTAGCTGCTGTCGCGGCTAATCCGCACGTCAGTAGCAGACAAATTGCGCGAGAATCGGTAATCTCAAAGACGTCGGTGTTGAGAATGCTACATCAACATCGATTGCACCCGTCCCATATTTCTATGCTCCATGAATTGCGTGGCGACGACTTTGAAAGTCGTGTACAGTTCTGCCACTGGACATAAGAGAAATTACGAGACGATGACAGATATTTTGCACGCGTTCTATTTAGCGACGAAGCGTCATTCACCTGCAGCGGTAACGTAAACCGGCATAATATGCACTATTGGGCAACGGAAAATCCACGATGGCTGCGACCAGCGGAACATCAGCGACCTTGGCGGGTTAATGTATGGTGCGGCATTATGGGATGAAGGATAATTGGCCACCATTTTATCGATGGAAATCTAAATGGTGCAACGTATGCTGATTTCCTACGCAATGTTCTACCGATGTTACAACAAGATGCCCAAGTAGGTGTTTCAGCTGCTGTCGCTGCTAATCCGCAGATCAGTAGCAGGCCAACTGCCCGAGAATGGGGAATCTCGAAAATGTCGGTGTTGACAATGCTACATCAACATCGATTCCACCTGTACGATATTTCTATGCACCAGGAATTGCATGGCAACGACTTTGAACGTCGTGTACAGTTCTGACACTGGGCACAAGAGAAATTATTGGACGATGATAGATTTTTTGCACGCGTTCTATTTAGCGACTAAGTGTCATTCACCAACAGCGGTAACGTAAAGCGGCATAATATGCACTATTGGGCAACGGAAAATCCGCGATAACTGCTACAAGTGGAACATCAGCGACCTTGTCGGGTTACTGTAGGGTGCGGCATTATGGGAGGAAGGATAATTGGCCCCCATTTGATGGCAATCTAAATGGCGCAATGTACGCTGATTTCCTAAACGTAATGCTCTGCCGATGTTAGTACAACATGTTTCACTGCATTACAGAATGGCGATGTACTTACAAAGTGATGGATGTCCGGCACATAGCTCGCGTGCGGTTGAAGCGGTATCGAATAGCATATATCATGACAGGTGGATTGGTCGTCGAAGCACCATGGCCCGCACGTTCACCGGATCTGACGTCCCCGGATTTCTTTCTGTGGGTAAAGTTGTAGGATATTTGCTGTCGTGATCCACCGACAACGTCTGATAACATGCGTCAGCGCATTGTCAACGCATGTGCGAACATTAGGGAAGGCGAACTACTCGCTGTTGACAGGAATGTAGTTACACGTATTACCAAATGCATTGAGGTTGACGGACATCATTTTGAGCATTTATTGCATTCCAAACTGAGATTTTCACTCTGCAGCGAAGTGTGCGCCGATATGAAACTTCCTGGCAGATTAAAACTGTGTGCCGGACCGAGATTCGAACTCGGGACCTGGAAGTTTCATATCAGCGCACACTCCGCTGCAGAGTGAAAATCTCATTCTGGTAACATCCCCCAGGCTGTGGTTAAGCCATGTCTCCGCAATATCCTTTCTGTCAGGAGTACTAGTTCTGCATGGTTCGCAGGAGAACTTTTGTAAAGTTTGGAAGGTAGGAGACGAGGTACTGGCAGAAGTAAAGCTGTGAGGACAGGTCGTGAGTCGTGCTTAGGTAGCTCAGTTGGTAGAGCACTTGCCCGCGAAAGGCAAAGGTCCCGAGTTCGAGTCTCGGTCCGGCATACTGTTTTAATCTGCCAGTAAGTTTCATTTATTGCATTAATGTGGTATTTACAGGTAATCACGCTGTAACAGCATACGTTCTCAGAAATGATAAGTTCACAAAGGTACATGTATCACATTGGAACAACCGGAATAAAATGTTCAAACGTACGTACGTTTTGTATAGTAATTTAAAAAACCTACCTGTTACTAACTGTTCGTCTAAAATTGTGAGCAATATGTTTGTGACTATTACAGTGCCGTCTATCACAAAGCGAAAAAAGTGGTCCAACTAAAACATTCATATTTCTTTACGTACTACACGAATATGTAATACAAAATGGGGGTTCCCATTTACAAAAACGCAGTTGATATCCGTTTGACCTACGGCAGCGCCATCTAGCGGGCCAACCATAGCGGCACATAGTTTCCCCCTTCAAATGGCTCTGAGCACTATGGGACTCAACTGCTGTGGTCATAAGTCCCCTAGAACTTAGAACTACTTAAACCTAACTAACCTAAGGAGAGCACACAACACCCAGCCATCACGAGGCAGAGAAAATCCCTGACCCCGCCGGGAATCGAACCCGGGAACCCGGGCGTGGGAAGCGAGAACGCTACCGCACGACCACGAGATGCGGTTTCCCCCTTCAAGCTAGACGAGTTTGATTCTTTGTAGTTTTTTTCGTTTGACGCTTACTTCGTGAAATATTTGGCCCGGTCACGATCAATGGAACCCTGTATATATAGACTGAAGCGACGAGTGAAAATTTGTGTCAAGACTTCCGTCTGAATACAATAGTACCTGTAAGAGACCAGTAAAGTATCTGAAATGGTGTCACTTCACTTGTCACAAGAAAGTCCACACACAACAAAACAGTAATTATTTAGCCACTGTTGCAGCAGGAAAGATCCTCTGAAAGAAGAAGACGGAAGTCTGAAGCCAGTAGGAGAGCTGATTAGACTAGAAAAAAAGTACACGCGACATCGCTGCTACCCCCACCCCAACAGATCCCACTGGATGCATAAACATAAATACTACGCCTTCTTAATCAGTCATCTCAGTTGTAGCTGTCTTGTGGCTAGGGAGGACTATGTCAGTTGACCCTCTGTACCCCTAATCGATCATCTACGGAGTAGCAAGTCTTGCTGGAGAGATTCTGCCGTTGCAAGCCGCAGCTCTACTTCCGGTTCACCGCTGTTGTGCTGGAAGCTTGACCAGCTGTTCGCCATTAGTTATCTGGAGGAGGGGAGCACTTTGTCCGTGCAGTTTACACTGATGCTGCCAGCCCCTGTCTCCTAACCGGGGGCCATGGGTCGAATCCTGTACGGCAGCTGGTGCTACAGGCTGGGCTACAGGACGAGTCTCCTGGCCGCACCTCCTCAACGAGTGCTTTTCGATCAGCTCTCAGACGCTGCTGTCCACATCCGTCCACAGCACGCCACGCTGGCTACGACCAGCACTTAAAAAAAGGACGCCTGCGCACCTAGTGCGTTACGTCACAACATGGCAACGTACGTAGACTCTGGTACTAACTTTCGTTTATGTCAGACGGCTCCTTCTTGGTTTTGCGAATTGTTCCGTCAGTGTATTAGTAGTAACAAATACTAAGAAGGGATATAGTGCCACCATGTGAATGTAAGGAAGCTAACGCTGTGGAAGATGCTTCTGCATGACATTCAATTACGATCACGACAAACTGAAGTCTTTGTCATTAAAATTAACCTCTTTTAATAACTTTCACAAAACAAAAAATCAGTGTTGAACTTGAATAAGAAGTAATGTTCTTCCTGTGATTTCATGACAACCATTTCTTCCTCATTGCTTCATCCTTCAAAAAATTTAAGTACGGAATTTTTTTGGTTCACGGCGTAATTTCTTCTACAAATCGGCACGGAACGACGAAACGGCATTTTGGCCTTGAAAAAAAAAAAATCATTTGTTGATCGAGAACACACAAATTGTCCAATCGGAGCTTTCAAAAAGAATCGAGCCGGAGGCATAATTCTACATTTACATCTACATCCACACTCCGCAAGCCACCTGACGGTGTGTGGCGGAGGTTACCTTGAGTACCACTATCGGTTCTCCCTTCTGTTCCAGTCTCGTATTGTTTGTGGAAAGAAGGATTGTCGGTACGCCTCTGTGTGGGCTCTAATCTCTCTGATTTTATCCTCATGGTCTCTTCGCGAGATATACGTAGGAGGGAGCAATATACTGCTTGACTCCTCAGTGAAGGTATGTTCTCGAAACTTCAACAAAAGCCCATACCGAGCTACTGAGCGTCTCTCCTGCAGAGTCTTCCACTGGAGTTTATCTATCATCTCCGTAACGCTTTCGCGATTACTAAATGATCCTGTAACGAAGCGCGCTGCTCTCCGTTGGATCTTCTCTATCTCTTCTATCAACCCTACCTCGTACGGATCTGCTGAGCGGTATTCAAGCAGTGGGCGAACAAGCGTACTGTAACCTACTTCCTTTGTTTTCGGATTGCATTTCCTTAGGATTCTTCAAATGAATCTCAGTCTGGCATCTGCTTTACCGACGATCAACTTAATATGATCTTTTCATTTTAAATCACTCCTGATTTGTACTCCCAGATAATTTATGGAATTAACTGCTTCCAGTTGCTGACCTGCTATATTGTAGCTAAATGATAAGGGATCTTTCTTTCTATGTATTCGCAGCACATTACACTTGTCTACATTGAGATTCAATTGCCATTCCCTGCACCATGCGTCAATTCGCTGCAGATCCTCCTGCATTTCAGTACAATTTTCCATTATTACAACCTCTCGATATACCACAGCATCATCCGCAAAAAGCCTCAGTGAACTTCCGATGTCATCCACAAGGTCTTTTATGTATATTATGAATTATCTTTCAAAAAATTTAAGTACAGTAATTTTTTGGTCCACGGCGTAATTTCTTCTACATATTGGCACAGAACGACCAAACGGCATTTTGGCCTTGATAAGAAAGGATCATACGTTGATCGGGAACACACAAATTGTTCAATCGGAGCTTTCAAAAAGAAACGAGCCGGAGGCATAATTATAGAAACCAGTACCTTTATGTTACAAGTACTGGCCGTGGCTGTTGAGACGCTTGTCCGCCTGTGACACAAGGCTGTCTCATAAAATTCCCAGTGCTGCGATGTTAACCAGTTCCGCATTTATAGCTGGAGTTCGTCGTCCGAGGTGAATCGATGCCCCTCAGAGCCTCTTTAAGGGTACCGAAAATGGCGTAATCACAGGGAGAGAGGTCCGGAATGCATGAAGGGTGGCCGAGAACCCCCCATCTGAATTTCTGCAGGAGTGCCGGGACAGTTGACGCTATGAGGCTTTGCATTGTCGTGGAGCAGAATGACCCCATGGGTGAGATTGCCTGATCGTTTTGATTTGATCGCTTGGCGAAGGATGGTCAAGGTTTGCGAGTAACGCTGGGCATTCACTGTTCTCCCGTGCTGCAGGAAGTGAATCAGAAGGGGGCCATCTTGGTCAAAGAAGGTCAACGTAACCCTTCCTGTACCTCGGACGACGACGTTCAGCTGTACATGCGGAACTGGTTAACATTGGAGTTAAAATGGCTCTGACAAGGGGACCTCCCCATCGCACCCCCCCTCAGATTTAGTTACAAGTCGGCACAGTGGATAGGTCTTGTAAAACTGAACACAGATCAATCGAGAAAACAGGAAGAAGTTGTGTGGAACTAAGAAAAAAATAAGCAAAATATACAAACTGAGTAGTCCATGTGCAAGATACGCAACATCAAGGATAATGTGGGCACAGGAGCGCCGTGGTCCCGTGGTTAGCGTGAGCAGCTGCGGAACTAGAGGTCTTTGGTTCCAGTCTTCCCTTGCGTGAAAAGTTTATTTTCTTTATTTTCGCAAAGTTATGATCTGTCCGTTCGTTCATTGACGTCTCTGTTCACTGTAATAAGTTTAGTGTTTGTGTTTTGCGACCGCACCGCAAAACCGTGCGATTAGTAGACGAAAGGACGTTCCTCTCCAATGGGAACCGAAAACATTTGATCGCAAGATCATAGGTCAACCGATTCCTCCACAGGAAAACACGTCTGATATATTCTATACGACACTGGTGACGGCATGTGCGTCACATGACAGGAATATATTGTCGACCCACCGAACTTGTACACTTGGCGAATGGGTAAAAAGATTCTTCTACTTTGCCGGATTTAGATTTTCTTGTGGATGTGATAATCACTCCCAAAAAAGTGCGAAAACGTAAGAGTTTGTCACATAAACTGGAAATAAAAAATTAAACTTTTCACTCGATGGAAGACCTGAACCTAGGTCCTCTCCTTCTCCAGCTACTCACGCTAACCACGGGACCACGACGTTCCTAAGCTCAAAGTATCCTTGATGTTGCATATCTTGTGCATGGACTACGCAGTTTTTATATTTTGCTTCTTTTTTTCATAGTTCCACACAACCTCTTCCTGTTTTCTCGATTGATCTGTGTTTAGTTTTACAAGGCCTATCCACTGTGCCAACTTGTAACTAAATCTGCGGGGGTGCGATGGTGAGGTTCCCTTGTGAGCACTATGCGACTTCACTTCTGAGGTCATCAGTCGCCTAGTACTTAGAACTACTTAAACCTAACCAACCTAAGGACATCACACACATCCATGCCCGAGGCAGGATTCGAATCTGCGACCGTAGCGGTCGCGCGGTTCCACACTGTAGCGCCTAGAACCGCTCGGCCACTCCGGTCGGCTAACGTCGCAGCCCCGGGAATTTTATGAGACAGCCATTTACCGCCTTGTGTCACAGTGGGACAAGTGGTTCAACAGTCAGGGTCAATACCTCTAACATGCAGGTACTGGTTTCTGTAATTATGCCTCCAGTTCGTTTCTTTTTGAACGCACCTTATAGTACACACAAAATAAAGAAAGCCGGCCAGAGTGGCCGTGCGGTTATAGGCGCTACAGTCTGGAACCGAGCGACCGCTACGGCCGCAGGTTCGAAACCTGCCTCGGGCATGGATGTGTGTGATGTCCTTAGGTTAGTTAGGTTTAAGTAGCTCTAAGTTCTATGGGACTGATGACCTCAGATGTTAACTCCCATAGTGCTCAGAGGCATTTGAACCATTTGAACTTCAGATGTCTGTTAATGTTAGACAAACTGCTTGGTTTCCTAATTGTTTAAAAGATCTTTTGCTGACGTCAGTTGGTAATCTCATTTCCTCGTTAACATTCGACAAGTTGTTTAATTTCTTACCTGTTTTCAAAACCTGTTTTACTGACGTCACAAGATTGGTGACTTTTATTTAAATAAAAATATTATGCATGTTTTCAACTGTGTGCGCTGCTTTCTTGCCTTGTGGACCAGCCCTACCACTGAACAGCGTGTTCAGCTGCTGCAGGTTAACTATTCTAGCTAGAACAGTGACATTTTTATTGATACACCGTAATTTGATGGGTGATAACAGTTTGTTATTGACTGAAATACTGTTAGCTTACAGACGAAAGCGAATTCCATTAAATCTATGAAGTAGGCCTATTTTAACTCTCTGGCACTAACAGGCATACTCATCTTGACTCTGCGAAACATCTGAATGGAGAGGCTGCATGAATTATGAAAAAGAATCACTTTATTTGCCATTATTGTTGTTTTTCCGTTTTACGCTTACTGCAGTTTAAAAGAGGTTTTTCACCAGAACCGTTTCACTTATACTTACAAAGCATCGGCTGTGTGCATTGGCGACCGTTCCACTTGTTTACTTGTTGTGATATCCATCGCTTTTTCCTGCGTCTTAGCGGAGGTTGAAATCGAGAAAACATGGCTGCACGTTTAAGTTTCGCAGTGTCTCGGCTTTTAGAAACTCGCTATTCCTTTTGTGGCATTAGGAAATATTTGTGCTTCACTTTTGCAAACCTCACAAAACCTGTTTTCATAGAACTCGAACCGAAGTTTTACATGTTCTACATTCAGCACTTGTGCTAATATCTTCTTTTTTTTCGTCTACAACCTCCGCTAACAACGAGGGAAAAAACATCGGGCCTTAAAACATGTACACGAGTGGAAGCGATACCAGTGACCGCAGAAGATAATTTATAAACATATGCGAAAAGCTTCTGTTGAAAAATTCCTTTTAAATTGCAATAAACGTAAGATAGAAAATAACAGTAGATGTAAATTTGTAAATAAATGCAAACTGCGTCTAGTGCAAACCTTCTCTTAATTGCAGTAAGCACAAGAGAGGAAAAAACAATAACAATCGATACATAACATGTGGTACATTAGATAGCCATGCAAATAAATATACATAGTTTTGTTTCTAAACTATTTAAAAGTAATCAGCAATAAGTTACAAATAAATCAATTATGTCATTTCAAAAAGGAAATGTTTCTGTTCCATAAAGCGTCAGTGTGTTCAGATCGATCTCTTCACGAATTTTCGACTTCCGGCTCCCTTTATCGAAAGGACTATGCTGCGAGCAGCTCGGACTACCCATGATGACGTCACAGACCAGTGCGCAGGCCTTCCTTTTTTATGTGGTGCCGCTACGGCGACTGGGGCCACCGACAGGGCGTGACGTCACGGCTGTCATGTGAGCCGACCCCTAGCAACAGGCCTCCCCACCAAGACGAGTAGGCTATGTGACATCATTTCCGGTAGGCCGTTTGTGGCCGAACAGAATCTGCTACATCTAGCGCTACTGGTGGTCAGAGTTGGATTTAATGGCCGTACCAACACTGCAACTTAGGACATCGATTCAACGCACTGTTCATTTCATTTAATATGTGAAGCACTACAAGAAAATGAAGCGACGGTTACAAAGCAATATGCGTTGAAAAATCTGCAGTGTACAATAATTTGGTTAACTTTTGTGGATTTATCAGTGTAAGCAATTCGGTGTAAAGTTTTTGTTGGCTAAACTACCAGGTAAACAAAACTTTGGTTATCGTTTACGTTGATTACTAATTATATTGTCTGATTGTAAGATTTGACCTACGGGAGGAAATTTAACGCCCCGTCGGTAGCCGAGCGGTTTTAGGCGCTTCTGTCCGGAACCGCGCGACTGCTACGGTCGCAGGTTCGAATCCTGTGTGTGATGTCCTTAGGTTAGTTAGGTTTCAGTAGTTCTAAGTTCTAGGGAACTGATGACCTCAGATGTTAAGTCCCATAGTGCTCAGTGCCATTTGAACCAATTTTAACGCCCGTCAACAACGAGATCAATACAAACGGAGCACAATCTCGAAGCAGGGAAGGATGGAGTTGGAAATCGGCCGTTCCCTTTCAAAGGAACCATCCCGACATTTACCTGAAACGATTTAGTAAAATCGCGGAAAACCTAAAGCAGAAGGACAGGACGCTGGTTTCAACCGTCGTCCTCTTGACTGCGCGTCCAGTGTGCTAACCACTGCGCCACCTCGCTCGGTCTACACCTGTTTTCAATTCTGAAGTTTCGATGTAGTCATTCGAAAGTGTTGTGTGAGACGGTACAGAGGAAATTATGAAAATTGGCCACGAGTAGCATTCTCATTCTTTTTTTTCTCTTTTTTTTTTTCTTCCTAAAAGCTCAGAACTCCAGCTACAACACACAATGAAAATTTCCAGGTTACACAGTATTCGAACGTTAGTTCAGCGTCTTCACAATTCAGTCAGATTGTCTCAGGGGGTGTGTGCTTGAATATAAAGACGATGAGTAACTTATCGTATTTTGAAGTTAGCATGATGTTTAGTAGTTCAGTAAGTACGAGATTTAGCTTGACCTGATGCCCTTCTGTAGCGGAGCAAGTACAGTGTATACAGTATTGAATCACTGGCAGACTGTGATTTATTTATGCAGGAATATCTTTAGCTTTATAACTTATAATACTGAGTCAATATTAGTCGATTTTTTCTGAAAGTAACAGACATTAATTCCACGTTTGCGTTAGTACTTGGTGGCATCATTTCCGTCGGGAGTTGTCATATGCAGTTGATAAAAATTTTTCTCGTTATTTCCAGGTCTGCGAACTCCACTTCACTGAGGACCTCATTCTGAGACGTAGTGAATATCTTGACAGCTCCTCAGGAAAGAAATATTCTGAGCTTCTTCCGTAACCTCACCTTAAACCAGGAGCCATACCATCGACTCTGCCTAGGTCCGAAGTACCTTTCGTCAGCTTCTTGTTCAAAGGAAATTGCAGTTGAGAGACGGGAACGTCCGGAAAATAGAAACTTCGAAATGACAATTGCAGCCATTGTAGCAACTCATGCTTAGTATGAACAGGAAAGACGTTTCGTGGGCTTTAATGGCTTCCTTAAGTTCTTAGAGGGGATCAAGCTGTCAAAACATTGGCATATTATAAAGTCAGATAGTGCCATTAGTTTTGTTCTAATGGAAACAGCAGATATTCCTAAAATTTTGTGCTCTGTTGTGGTAAATACTGACCGGAGTATGCAACTATATGATGGTGAAAGTGTAATCATAAAACTTGCCGCAAGGACGTTCTCATTAACTATGAACCATTTAAATGACTTAATTTCGGATATTGATAACTTGGAAAACTTCACCAGAAAGAAGAATGATAGTTCAGTAATAGCCCACTTGCTATTCATTGCCAGTTATTTGAGAAATATGGCAAATTCTTTCGATGAAACTGAAAGTAACAAAATTAATTTTTTATCTGAGCAAGTGAATTTAATGGGTGTTCAAGCGAACCATTACAGATACTCATCAGATTGTAGTATATTTTGTAGTATTTTATTTTCAACATCACCACATACTTGCTATCTTGTGCTACACCGTACTAATAGACTGTGTAAGGTTCGTTCATGGTTTCAGACAAACATAGCAGCTACGTTTTTGTATACAAAAGAGAAGTTCGAATTTCTTTGTGACTCAGATCATGTTGCCTCACTAATAGTTGATGAAATTGACTTGAAGCCTTACTGAAAATAACAAAATTAACTTTTTATGTGAGCAAGTGAATTTAATGGGTGTTCAAGCGAACCATTACAGATACTCGTCAGATTGTAGTATATTTTGTAGTATTTTATTTTCAACATCACTACATAGTTGCTATCTTGTGCTACACCGTACTAATAGACTGTGTAAGATTTGTTCATGTTTTCAGACAAACATAGCAGCTAGGTTTTTGTATACAAAAGAGAAGTTCGAATTTCTTTGTGACTCAGATCATGTTGCTTCACTAATAGTTGATGAAATTGACTTGAAGCCTTACTTGAACTTCACGAGAGGTAACATTCTAAAAATGTGGCAAGTAGGGCTCAGGTTTTTATGAGACAAAAATTTCTTTCTTCATATAAAGATGTAGTTCACATCATTTCAATGAGAAACATAGATGGCAAACAACTCTTCACTCTAATTATCTGTTTCTGGACTATATGCAATAGGTTTTAAGGCAGTCTGTGTTGTTAGTGGCAACAACTCAATTATCAGATGGGCAGTATAATTCTTTGCTTGCCCTCCTCAATTTTTAATTGTTGTAAACACCCTTATGATGACACTCAACACCTCTTCATGTTAGATTCCGTTCACATATTAAAGTTTGTCAGAAACAGTTGGATCCTCATTAGTCAATAAAGTACAACCACTCTTAAACTATTTCAGAAAGTATACAACTGCCTGTGGCCTAGTTCTCTGCAGTTAAGGATACAGGGTACTTATAAATGGTAGAAAAATCGAATTTTTTATGTCTTGATGAAATTCTATAGTCTTTCCTGATTACATTGTTATATACATTACAGGGTTTCAAATGAAAAATGACATATATATACCAAATTGTAAAGTTACGCTCATGCATGTCACCATGCCCCCTTTATTGTTATTAGAGAAACCAGTTTTATTTCGAAAAGAACTGTGAACTTTGTTTCCAGCGATTATAGGTATAATACATTGTATATGTTGGTAACAGTGCAGGCTCCAAGTGTCTGTAAATCATTATCTTTGCTAGAATGTACTTTTGATTCTCTGAAGGAGTTTGTTCACGTGCTACTGAATGTTTGTTGCCCAAGTGCTACATATATTTGTGGAAGCACATATTCTTTGTTGTGCAATAAATATGAACTATGCCACGCATTAAGAAATTCAACAAAAGGAAATTCCGTGGTAACCATTTCACAGAGAAAGCAAGCCACACTGTTGAAGGCAACTTACCCATTAGTTCTTCAGGGAAGAATCTCCCAGATGGCATGTCTCGTGCTGATTAAAATTTTTGCTTTAAAAATGACGATGTTTGTAGTGGATTTGTTGTTGTTAATGTGGGCATCTTATCTTCTTTGATGAGGAAGTGGCGAAATGTAAATAATGCGATGGTGTAGGCTGTCTGGAAATAACTGAACAACAAAGTAGCAGGAAGGGTTTAGCGTCAAAATTAGTTGTTCTGTGTAGATCGTGCAATAAATCTACCTCGAAAATGACTTCGGATATTGTGCATAACTCATATGATGTGAATTTGAAGTTAGTGTATGCAATGTGTGCAATAGGAAGAGGAAAAAAGGAGCTCAAATGTTTTTTGGTTTGATGGACCTTCCTCCTACTCCCAGTAGGTTCAGCAAGTACACAAAAATACTTTTAGCTGCCTCGATGGTTGTTTCTAAAACATCTATGAAAAATGCAGCAGAAGAAACTGTAAACACTAGTGGACCCACGGACATAGCTGCTGCACTTGATCGGACATGGCAACGTCGAGGACATCGTCTCTTGAATGGTGTTGTAAGTGCTACTTTGCTGGAGAACGGAAAAGTTGTTGAGTGCTTATATAAGTACTGCCACACCTGCCATGGTAACACTGAAGGACATACTGAACATCAATGTTCTAAGAATTATGATGGTTATTGTGGAGGTACAGAATGTGATGGATTTCTAAAAATAGAGTATTTCAGAGGTTGGTACCTTTTATAACATTAGATATACGAAGTACCTAGGCAATGGGGACTCTAAAGCTTTCAATAAAATTAATGAGTTCAATGTTTGTGGTGATAACTTGGTAACAAAACTGGAGTGTTGTGGACATGTGCAAAAGAGAAGAGAAATGAAAGGAAAGTTGCTATCTGATGAAAAATCCCTGTCTGGCCGAGGGAGATTGACAAACTGAAATAGATTTTCTCCAGAGTTATTAGGGATTCTCCATTAGACAAACTGCACCTCTGAATGACGGTACAGCAGTGAGAAAAGCTGTATGAGCCACCTACTTTCATAAGTTGTCCACAGATGACCACCCTGTTCACGGATTTTGCCCTAAAGGAGCAGATTCTTGGTGTAGTTACCAAGAAGCAAAAGAAAGTGGCCAAATATACCATCATAAGCAGTCTATTCCTGAGCCTGTTATGAATGAAATAAAACCATTTTTAGAGATGGGAATGTCCCTATTTTGCTCAGTAATTGTCCTCATGGGGGCACTCAGAATACAAATGAAATTTCAACCATTGCATATGGGAAAGACTACCTAAGAAAGTTTTTGTAGAACTAAATACATTAAGAGTTGGTATACTAGATGCAGTGATATATTTAAATGATGGACTGATAGGAAGATTGGAATTCCTGAGAAATTTAGGCATAAAATGTGGCTGTAATATGAAAGATCAATTGCTTGCATGTGACAGACAATGGGTGCATGAAGCTGAAAGATTCGCTCTTCAAGTTATCAAAGAAGCAAGAAGTGCTAAAAGGAATGCCAAGAGGAAGTTTGAAGATGAAGAAAAGGCTGCAGGATGAAGACTATGCTTCAGGAATGTTCTGAGGCAGAGTTTAGTTGGGCTCATATCTTCATTTGCAATTTCCCACAAGTTGTATTTTTCAGAATTCATGTACAAATATTTCTTAAAGTTTGTAAAGCATTGCACTCATTTTTTTCTGTAACTTGCTATACTCCATACTTATGTAGTAGAACTAAAATTTATTGCTGGATCAACTAAATTATAGAAAAAATAATATTTTTATTAGGAAAAAACTATAAAAATCAATTGTGAGATGTGATATTTTTTATCCTTGTTATATACATAATAGGTGGAATCAAATAGCTCTAGTACCTCAGCCATCATGCCATGCATATCTGGAAAAAATTTGGTCTCGTTCAAATGTATAACATTGGATTAAACATAACCTCAATTTGAGGAAACTTTTGGAAAAAAATTGCATCAATTTCATTGCAATTTTTTTAATGACCCCAAGCAGGTTCAAAAAAAGTCAAAATACTTCTAATTTGTTTAGAAGTGTGCTGCATTACTTGATATCAACAAAAAATCTGTGAAACATATACGTTATAAACAGTTCCTGAAAGAAATAGGTGTTGATTTTTATTGAGTCAGAAAAGTACTCTGTATCCTTAAAATGCTATATGATGTAGAGTGTACACAGATAACAAAATTTGCCAACAAACTTAGTCTCTTCATCCAGGCAAGCTGGAGTGACAAAATGTCAAACTTGTACTTAGTATTATCAATGAGATGACTGTTGAAGGTTTGTTAGCCTTGGGGAATATCATCTTATTGGAAGTTCTGAGAGCACTGATAAATTTATTAAATTAATTTGTATATGAGGGGACATTTTAAATGTTTGCTCACCTGGTACAGATATCTGTTTCAAGGAAGCACAGCAGAAACCACTCTTCAGCACAAATGATGATAATATCAGATATTTAGAAAGATTATCATGGTTATTTATATAGAAACATTGTCTTGACTGTACATTTGGATTATCCAATGGCACACGTTTGACCATATCACTTACCACAGATGCTCTTCCAGAAATAATCAAATATTGCACTAAGGACTTGAATTCTAAATATCTTTTGGCGGGAAAGGTTCAGACAGATGCTCTGGAAAATATCGAACAATGGCAGTGTTACAATATTTGATATCTTCGATATAGATATTTGAAATTGAAAGCAAGCGAAGAATTCAGACCCTGCTCTCCTTGAAAATTTCATCATTTGCCTTTGGAGAAGTTGGCACAGATTTAGGTACATTTGAAACTGACTCTGTAGGTGACATTACCTTACCACCACCACTCCGAAACTTTGACAGTTTAATGGACTTCAGTGACGTACAAATTCAATCTTTTCAGGAATACTTGCCTGTTACTCTTCAGGTATACTTGCCTGTTTTCGTATACTTGCCAGGATACTGCGTCAGAGCTGACCTAGAAGCTGAGATGTGAGACATGTAAAGCATATTTAGAGCCAGATAAAACATTATCAATAATAGAACATTATGAAGGCTATGAACTCATAAGAAATGTGGTTAGAGGTGGGTTGTGTCGTGCTGATAATGAGTTTATTAATGCTGTTATTTTTACTTATTTGGTTGTTAAAAACTTGGTGTCTGGAGAACATGGACACAGTTTCATGAGGTGCTCATCCCAGAAAAATTCAGTTATAGGATTAGCTCTTGATGTAATTAAAAGAGAAGACTTCTTCCTAAAAAGTTTTTTGTAGTCAGGTAGATCACACAGACGATAGAATTCTCCAGTGTGTAGTAAAACTGGCGTGTAATATGTTTCTCAATAATTATATTAAAAAAATTAACGATTCTCATAACGGCAGTAAGAGATAAAATAGAAAACTTTCAACTGTAAAGTAGTTCGGAATAAATTTTGTAACAGGTTAACATACATTTACATTTGTCATTTTCTACTCATTTCTACTCTACTCTTCCGGATTTGTATAACTGCATTGTTAACAGTGAATGTGCATAAAATTAAACCTATATTTTATTTATAAAGGTTTCATTTCATTAACAGTAGTATTCTGGTACATATTTGACAGTTCTGATGACACAAACAGACAAAGGCGTCTGATTCATAAAATCTTCCTTTTTGCTTTGTTGGTTAAAAATTGGTTACATGAGCGTTTATAATTAAACTTTTTCAGCGACAATATCGATGCGATCTTCGGTGAGTCACTTATGTCCCAGTGATTTACATTTTTGAGGAAGTAGTTGAACTTACTATCACCAGAATAATTACGTCATCCTGTCGGCTACAATTTACTGTAAGTATCTCTACCACAGTAACTCTACTAGCGTATTTTACGGTGTGTGGTGTATGTAGGTTTCTGTAGCAAGGTTTTTCTTAACAAGTAGTAAAATTTTGTGTATGATCTCACAGTAGAAGAAAAGCACAATGTACTGTAATCAGAGTAACATGCATTTCGCGCTATAGCATACAGTAACGGCACAGTTTCATTGCAAATGATAAAGGGCGGCACAGTTTATTTGTAAACGACATGCAGATTGATAGGTGGAGAATTGTGTCGAGTGATTCTGTTATGCTTTCGCGGAAGAAGTACACGCTCTTTCGCTGATGCTGATTTGCAGCGACAGATTAGAGGCGATTATGTCACAGTTGCGAAGTGAGGCCTGTGACTCGGAAGATGTTGCCTCTACGCAGTAGTACTGTCGAGCGGACGCGTGCCTGCTACGGGTGTGAGGGTCCACATAACATTTTGATGTGTTGTAAATACAATAATGATCGAAACATCAATGGATACTATTGAATCTGAGGAAAAAAGTAATATACAAGTTGTTCGGAAATTCCAGTTAGAACCTTCTAGTACCTCTAGAGGTGAGTAGAGTACATAATATTTTGTTCAAGAATCCATGTCCGGAAAGTACCATTTTCGTTCTACATCAGTTTGAAAGCATGTTTGTTGAGTACGTATGCAACAGCGTAGACATGACGGGGGTGCTTACGTCGGATCGGCGCATAGAATATCGTCAACGTACCGTTGTGCCGCAGATGACAATCAAAGAGGTCTTGCTATGAAAGAAATAACATCCCAGATTATCACTCCTGGTTGTCAGGCCATATGGCAGACTAAATTCAGGTTGGTACACTACTGGCCATTAAAATTGCTACACCAAGAAGAAATGCAGATGATAAATGGCTATTCATTGGACAAATATATTATACTAGAACTGACATGCGATCACATTTTCACGCAATTTGGGTGCATAGATCCTGAGAAATCTGTACCCAGAACAAACACCCTGACCGTAATAACGGCCTCGATACGCCTGGGCATTGAGTCAAACAGAGCTTGGATGGCGTGTACAGGTACAGCTGCCCATGCAGCTTCAACACGATACCACAGTTCATCAAGAGTAGTGAAAGGTCTCTGTTGGATTCCTTTCTTAAATCTGTTGTCATTTACGGCATAAATTCCTCTTCTAAATTTACTGTGGCGTTTCTGACTATCTGGGAGGAGACTGAGTAGTGGAACGTGTTACTTTTACACATAAACAAGAACGATCTGTCACACTACTACACTTTAAAACACAGTTTATATGTAATTCATGTCACACAGTCTCATACGGAACCTACATCCGCTTTCTTTTATATCCTGTATATGATAAGATACTGTCATCCCCCTTCCCTTCTGTGTGAGAGGATGAATGAGCAAATGTATTTCTAGTTGCATGCTTGAGGGTAGCAGACAAGGCTGTCTGCTAGAGACCAGTAGGACCAACGTCGGAACAGGAAGCTACGCTTTCTAAAAGCAAAGAGGTTTCTATCCTTAGTATGGTCCTGTCCGTCCGTTGTCATGTTGGTATAGGAAGCTGCCCCTCTGGCCACTTCCGTTTGTATCTGTGAGCCACCCCTCAGGAAGGGACCAGTCAGTCTGTCCGTGGCGAGCGTCTGAAGTGGTAAGATCTCCAGCTAAGCACGTGTCTGCTAAGTCCGTAGGACAATGGATTTCTTAAGTTCAGCCTAACTGAAAATTTAATCATCTTTATTTCAAGTTTAGCTCTAAAATATCTAATGTTATCTTAAATTGCAGCGCAGTGTAATTCTCGTGTGAAGTTCAGATTATTTTCCGGTAGTTGCTTTGTGAGTAAAGTGGAACCACGTGTTGATCAGTAGCTCTAACTAAGATCAATCTTAAATGCAAATGCTTGTGTGATTATAACGCCTCGTCTTGACAATATTTTTCAATATAGCAACTTTTCTTTATGTTCAACCCACGTGGAGTGTACTTTGCGAGACCAGTACCACGTGCTTATATAACTGTTTGACCCATCAGGTTAATAGTAAGACGTTAGTAACCAGTTCGAGGTTTTTCTTTTGTAAATTGCTTTTCGATCTAATTTATTTTAATTATCAAAATTATTGTGGAGTTATACGCTTTGAGTAAACCAAGTTGACCACGTGAAGCATGTGGTGTAATCATCAAAGTAGCCCTCAGCTATTCTTTTTGGGAAGATTTCACAGAGAGTTAGTATGAATTTAGTATACCAGTGTGTGGTAATTACATGACGGACAGGATTGTGCTACGAACGTAATTTCTTTGGGTGAAAATTGAATCGGTTGGTTGTGGTTAATTTCCTCTTGCATATGTTTCAGCCTTCTTCGTGTGTTATTTTATGAATGCAGTGTTGTATGCAGTCTCCCAGTCTTGGCTCCATATTTGATGTGTTCCGTAAGATTACAATCTCACATTTTCACAATCCTAAATAAGGCACCAGCTTAGTTATGAATCGAGTTAAATATGCTGAAATTTCAATGATCAATCTTAAAATGAATTTCCAAATATAAACTGATTTCTTTCTTTTTATTTAAATTCTCTTTTATATATATATATTACCGGTTGTTGTATGACTATTAAAAGATTATAATTAATGTTAGTCTGTTTGGGAATTTGGTAAACCTAGACTAGATACCTGGTGAAACAGTTGCGCAGTAATGCACGGTTAACTTCCCCAGACAGCTCACAGCTTTTAACCCGCTTTTATTGTCTATCAGTACCGCTTTCATAGCAAAATAAAGCAACAAACTTACACATGGCGACCCTGTTCTGTGATTCCGCTAGACTCTGGAATCTCTGAAACGTTGGATTGCGAGCGTTGTATAATCTTAATTTTTTTTCCCTACAGCGCTCAAACAACTTCTGCGTTGTTTCTGAGCAGACTTTCAAAAGATTCAAGGCGTTGTTGAGCGGCGTTGTGTTGTTTGTTTTGTTTTGTTTTCTATACTTGTGTGTTTTATATGTGTGTGTGTTTTTTTTTCTCGCTTGTAAATTCCACTGTTTCGATCAAAGTTAAAAATTTGTTTTGCGTGTGAAAAAGTGCGTACTAGGTTGGGTATCTTTCGTGTGACTATCGTAATGTTTGGGGGACACATTTATTTTGATTAGTGTGTCGTGTACCGGGTATAAATTACACTAATGCAGACACGTAACCAAGCTAAAAGTAAGCGGTCCGACAACTTAAGCAACATGGACCATGGGGATAATTTGATTTCGAATATTAACACGCCGGACGGTTCTGACAATGCAATGGGGAATACTTCAGAGGAAATGCAAAACAGGACGAACGGGCTCATATCAGAGCCAGAAATTAGTTTGCCTCCAACTAACCAAATTGATTTGGCAGAACTCATGAAAGCCTTATTGCAACAAAATAACGAAAACGCAGAGAAATCTGAAAAATCGATCCGAGAGCTAGGCGAACAAATGACGCACAAATCAGAAAAATCGTTCCGAGAACAAAAAGAATCATCCGAAAAATCGATCCGCGAGCTAGGCGAACAAATGACGCAGAAATCAGAAAAATCGTTCCGAGAACAAAAAGAATCATCCGAAAAATCGATCCGCGAGCTAGGTGAACAAATGACGCAAAAATCAGAAAAGTCGATCCGAGAGCTAGGCGAACAAATAGACGAAAAACTAATCCAGCAGACAAATAAAGTTGACAAGTCGATGCAGAGAGTGTCCGATGATATCTCACAAAGAATAAACAATCTGGCAAGTGAAATAAAAAGTGATATTATGAAAGAATTAGGCCGTATATTTGAACAAATCGATGATCGTCTGCAAGCAGAGTCGTGATGCGGAATCGAAAGAGAGCGAAGAACAGCTACTTAGGAATTTCCAAGCGCTGAGAGAAGAATGCCAAAGAGAACACCAGCAGGTACTCTTGAGGGTCCAAGAGGCGGAAACGCATTGTCTCACGTGTGTTAGCAACACAATAGCGGACAACAGTATAGCGATTCACGCGCTGGAACAGCAAGTAGAACAAATGAAGCAGACTGGGGCGGCGGACAAGAGACAAATACATGATAAGATTGCGGCATTAGCGGACATTGTAGGCACGATGTAGCTGACAGAAAGCGAGAACAATACTACACCGGTAGCGGCCGCAGAGACCAAAGAAGTGCGTTCGCTTCTTAGATTTCAGAAGGGACAGTTCGAAGTGAACAGGCAGCACAAAGCTGTAACAGGCGAATTACAAGAACGCATGGCGTGTGATTCCAAACTCGCCAATAGCACTAAAAATAGCCGCACGAACAGAGCAGAGAGGGACTCCAGCCACGAGGGAGATTTTGACGTCAGGGAAGAATGTAATTTGAGGGGCAGACATGAGAAAAACAGAAACATTCAAGGGCCTCGCCAGGGGGAAATGCGGGGATTTGATTTCAAACATTTCCTTACGGAGAGAAAGTTTGAGATATTTCGAAATTCGCAAAAAGGAATACATCCACGAGCATGGCTCGAGCAATTTGAGTTTTGTCTTCCCCCCGACTGGGCAAGTTCACGTAAGATAGAATATATGTGTGGCTATTTGGAAGGCGAACCGGCGAGTCGCATGAGGTCGGCAGCGCGTCGCTGCAACTCCACTTGGGAGTTTCGACAAGCCTTTCTGTCCGCCTATTGGTCGGAAGCGGCACAAGATAGGGTCAAGCATGGCATAATTATGCTGCCAAATTGGAACCATTCTGGTTTCGGCAGTCCAGCACGCCTATTCGAGCACATGCTGCAGGCAAATCAATTTCTATACGACCCATACGGGCCTGCGGAACTAATTAGGATATGCATCACCAAATTGCCGATGCACTTGCGCCACGTCATTCTTGCGGGACGATGCAAAGAGGACGTGGAAACGTTTAAGACAGTTCTCCAAGAGTTGGAATACAATACAGCAGAATGCCCGCCTAATCAGGCACAAAGTTATTACGGGGCACAGCAGTGCGATCGCAGTCGTGGCCGTAGTACTAATCAACGGCGTGACTGGTCGTCGAGACGCGAGCGGAACAATAATCGGGACCGGCCGTATAGAAACTGGGGTAACAGTCGCGAACACAGGTGGAACAACGGAAATGATCGAGGACGTGGACAGAATCGTGAACGGAACAGTTACGGCAACCAGAATCGATACTACGGTGAACACGGTGGGAATAGGACTATAGGTGGAGCACCTCATGATGTTGAAATTCGGCCAACTAACCCTAGACATAATCCAGCAAATGGAAATGAACAAAACCGGCAATGACAAACGATCAGCGCAGAAGACGCCTAATCGCAACAAATGAGCGACATGGCAAATGAGTAGAAAGGACAGTGAGAAGTAGAGAGGATGGCGAGGAGAAAGAATTGATTAGTTTAAATTTGTGACGTATGAATTTTGAATAATATGTTGTTCAAAATAGTGATAAAGATGTTTCTATGTGATTGATTGAAGTGATGTTTGTAGTTTTTTTTCTTTCCTTGTGCAATTAGGATTTAGGTTGGTTCAAATGTGAACATAAAAGGTTTCTTTGTGAACGAGTGAAATGCTGTTTATGTTTTTTTTGTGTAAATTGAAACGAGTCGGTCCTGAGGGAAGCAAGATCTGTGTTGAATTAATGCAAAACTCAGGGGAATATCCGATCTGTGGGTATTATGGGTCTGGCAAACCCAGGTCCCCAGCTGTTAGTAGCCTTGTTTCCGATTTTCTGCTTTCAGTGCTACTATCTATCTATTACTATTCTATATCTGTCAGTATAAATGAGGATCTCTTACTATAGTATGCGTGCTGTATGAATATTTTAAGATAGAACTCTGAGAAAGGAATGAGTAAGTTTAGAATCTTGAAAACAGGTTGCGATAATACGATTGTTTAACCATTGGCTTCACAATATGCGATGATATGTTAATGTTGATGATATGTGTCTTTTTTGTTCTTTATAGCTGAATCTGTGGATTTCGTAAGTATATTGATTCCATTTATTGTCTATCAGTACCGCTTTCATAGCAAAATAAAGCAACAACCTTACAGTAGTGACTGGCGTATTGTGACGAGCTAGTTGCTCGGTCACCATTGACGAGTCGTTTTCAATTGGTGGGAGATCTAGAGAATGTGCTGGCCAGGGCAGCAGTCGAACATTTTCTGTATCCAGAAATGCCCGTACAGGACCTGCAATATGCGGTCGTGCATTATCCTGCTGAAATGTAGGGTTTCACAGGTATCGAATGAAGGGTAGAGGCACCGGTCGTACCGTGCGGTTAAAGGCGCTGCAGTCTGGAACCGCAAGACCACTACGGTCGCAGGTTCGAATCCTGCCTCGGGCATGGATGTTTGTGATGTCCTTAGGTTAGTTAGGTTTAACTAGTTCTAAGTTCTAGGGGACTAATGACCTCAGCAGTTGGGTCCCATAGTGCTCAGAGCCATTTGCACCGGTCGTAACACATCTGAAATGTAACGTCCACTGTTCAAAATGCCCTCAATGCGAACAAAAGGTGACCGACAGGTGTAACCAACGGCACCCCATACCATGACGCCGGATGATACGCCAGTATGGCGATGACGAATACACGCTTCCAATGTGCGTTCACAACGATGTCGACAAACACGGTTGCGACCATCATGGTGCTGTAAACAGAACCTGGATTCATCCGAAAAAATGCCATTCGTGCACCCAGGTTCGCCGTTGAGTACACCATCACAGGCGCTCCTGTCTGTGATGGAGCGTCAAGGGTAACCACAGCCACGGTCCCCGAGCTGATAGTCCATGCTGCTGCAAATGTCGTCGAACTGCTCGTACAGATGTTAATGTCTTTGCAAACGTCCCCATCTGTTGACGTAGGGATCGAGACGTGGCTGCACGATGATTACAGCCATGCGGATAAGATGCCTGTCATCTCGACTGCTAGTAATACGAGGCCGTTGCGATCCAGCACGGCGTTTGTATTACCCTCCTGAACCCAACGAGTCCATATTCTGC